>NC_061514.1:112512323-112631978 GCF_022539505.1 Lolium rigidum
GCTCTTTTTGCAAAATTATTGGATAAGAGGATATGCCACTAGTCCATTGGTGAAAGTCTGTCAAAAGTAAATGACAAGATCGAAAGATAAAACACCACATACTACCTCATGAGCTATAAAACATTGACACAAATTAGAGATAATAGCTTTTGAATTGTTTAAAGGTAGCACATGAAGTGTTTGCTTGGAATGGCAGAGAAATACCATGTGGTAGGTAGGTATGGTGGACACAAATGGCATAGTTTTTGGCTCAAGGATTTGGATGCACGAGAATAATTCCCTCTCAGTACAAGGCTAGGCTAGCAAGGTTGTTTGAAGCAAACTCAAGTATAAAACGGTGCAGACAAGACTCACATATGAACATATTGTAAGCATTATAAGACTTTACATCGTCTTCCTTGTTGTTCAAACACCTTAACCGAGAAAATATCTAGACTCTAGAGAAACTAATCATGCAAACCAAATTTTAACAAGCTCTATGTAGTTCTTCATTAATGGGTGCAAAGTACATGATGCAAGAGCTTAAACATGATCTATATGAGCACAACAATTGCCAGGTATCACATTATTCAAGACATTATACCAATTACCACATGCAGCATTTTCTGTTTCCAACCATATAACAATGAACGAAGCAGTTTCAACCTTCGCCATGAACATTAAGAGTAAATCTAAGAACACATGTGTTCATACGCAACAGCGGAGCGTGTATCTCTCCCACATAAGCATGGATTTATTCAAACAAAAATAAAAATAAAAACAAACAGACGCTCCAAGTAAAGTACATAAGATGTGACCGAATAAAAATATAGTTTCAATAGAAGAAACCTGATAAGTTGATGAAGAAGGGGATGCCTTGGGCATCCCCAAGCTTAGATGCTTGAGTCTTCTTGAAATATGCAGGGGTGAACCACGGGGGCATCCCCAAGCTTAGACTTTTCACTCTTCTTAATCATATATCATCCTCCTCTCTTGACCCTTGAAAACTTCCTCCACACCAAACTCGAAACAACTCATTAGAGGGTTAGTGCATAATCAAAATTTCACATATTCAGAGGTGACACAATCATTCTTAACACTTCTGGACATTGCCAAAAGCTACTGGAAGTCAATGGAACAAAGAAATCCATCCAACACATCAAAAGAGGCAATGCGAAATAAAAGGCAGAATCTGTAAAAACAGAACAGTCCGTAAAGTCGAATTTTTTAGAGGCACTGGACTTGCTGAGATGAAAATGCTCAAATTGAATGAAAGTTGCGTACATATCTGAGGATCACGCACGTAAATTGGCAGATTTTTCTGAGTTACCTACAGAGAACCCTGCCCAAATTCGTGATAGACAGAAATCTGTTTCTGCGCAGAAATCCAAATCTAGTATGAACCTTGCTATCAAAGACTTTACTTGGCACAACAATGCAATAAAATAAGATAAGGAGAGGTTGCTACAGTAGTAACAACTTCCAAGACTCAAATATAAAACAAAATTACTGTAGTAAAATAAAAACATGGGTTATCTCCCAAGAAGTGCTTTCTTTATAGCCATTAAGATGGGCTCAGAGGTTTTAATGATGCACTCGCAAGAAATAAGAATTGAAGCAAAAGAGAGCATCAAGAAGCAAATTCAAAACACATTTAAGTCTAACCCACTTCCTATGAAAAGGAATCTTGTAAATAAACAAATTCATGAAGCATAATGCAACAAGCATAGGAAGATTAAAACCCGTGTAACTTCAAAAATTTCAGCATATAGAGAGGTGTTTTAGTAACATGAAAACTTCTACAACCATATTTTCCTCTCTCATAATAACTTTCAGCGGCATCATGAACAAACTCAACAATGTAACTATCACATAAAGTATTCTTATTCACATGCATAAAAGTATCATTACTCTCCACATAAGCATAATCAATTTTATTAGTAATAGTGGGAGCAAATTCAACAAAGTAGCTATCATTATTATTCTCATCATCAAATATAGGAGGCATAGTATAATCATAATTAAATTTATCCTGCATAGTAGGCGGCACCAAAAGATCACTATCATTATAATCATCATATATGGGAGGCATATCATACTCAACATAAACTTTCTCCTCAATACCCGGAGGACTAAAGAGATCATTTTCATCAAAACCAACCTCCCCAAGCTTAGAACTTTCTATATCATTATCAACAATGGTGTTCAAAGCGTTCATACTAATATTACTACTAGCATGCAAATAAGGTTCCATAGGTTTTTTAATTTTCGCATTAAACCATTCATGTCTTGACTCAGGAAATAGTTTAAAAAGCTCAAAGATGTTTTCCATTATGCCTTACTAGTGTTTAACAAGAAACAAAAAGATGCAATTGCAGGATCTAAAGGAAATATCTTCGAACACTCACACAATGGCGCCAGAAAAGTACTTAGTTACCTGGGACCGGAGTATGAGTGCCTTTTACCTTTCCTCCCCGGCAACGGCGCCAGAAAAGTACTTAGTTACCTGGGACCGGAGTATGAGTGCCTTTTACCTTTCCTCCCCGGCAACGGCGCCAAAAAAGTGCTTGATGTCTACGGGTGCTTCTATTCTTGTAGAAAGTGTTGGGCCTCCAAGAGCAGAGGTTTGTAGAACAACAGCAAGTTTCCCTTAAGTGGATCACCCAAGGTTTATCGAACTCAGGGAGGAAGAGGTCAAAGATATTCCTCTCAAGCAACCCTGCAATCACGATACAAGAAGTCTCTTGTGTCCCCAACACACCTAATACACTTTTCATATGTATAGGTGCACTAGTTCGGCGAAGAGATAGTGAAATACAAGTAGTATGGATGTATATGAGTGGTAATAGCAATCTGAATAAAATATGGCAGCGAGTAAACATGCAACAGAACAGTAAGTAAGCGGTGTTTGCAGTATTGGAAACAAGGCCTAGGGATCATACTTTCACTAGTGGACACTCTCAACATTGATCACATAATAAAACCACTCTACACTCTCTTGTTGGATGATGAACACCACTAATTGTGTAGGGCTACAAGAGCACCTCAATGTCGGAGTTAACAAGCTCCACAACATTCGATGTTCATATTTAAATAACCTTAGAGTGCAAGATAGATCATTGCAATTATACCAAGTACTAACATAGCATGCACACTGTCACCATCACACTATGAAGGAGGAACAGATCGCATCAATACTATCATAGCAATAATTAACTTCATAATCTACAAGAGATTACAATCATAACCTACGCCAAGAACTACATGATGCACACACTGTCACCATTACATCATGAAGGAGGAATAGAGTACTTTAATCACATCACCAGAGTAACACATAGATGAATAGTGATACAAAGCTCATATGAATCTCAATCATGTAAGGCAGCTCATGAGATCATTGTATTGAAGTACATAGGAGAGAGATTAACCACATAGCTACCGGTACGGCCCTTAGCCTCGATGGAGAACTACTCCCTCCTCATGGGGGACAGCAGCGGTGATGAAGATGGCGGTGGTGTCGATGGAGATGCCTTCCGGGGGCACTTCCCCGTCCCGGCGGCGTGCCGAAACAGAGACTTCTGTCCCCCAGATCTTGGCTTCGCGATGGCGACGGCTCTGGAAGGTTTCTCGTACCGTGGCTTTTCCGTCTTGAAGATTTAGGTCAGGGGGCTTCTTATAGGGGAAGAGGCGGAGTCGAAGGGGCTACGGAGGCTCCACACAACAGGGGGGGGCGCCCCCCTTGGGCCGCACCGGCCACCTGTGTGGTGGGCCTGTGGCTCTCCTCTGGCCCCTCTCGGGTGTTCTGGAAGCTTCGTGGAATTATAAGATGCTGGGCGTTGATTTCGTCCAATTCCGAGAATATTTCCTTACTAGGATTTCTGAAATCAAAAACAGCAGAAAACGAGAACCGGCACTTCGGCATCTTGTCAATAGGTTAGTTCCGGAAAATGCATAATAATGACATAAAGTGTGTATAAAACATGTGTGTATCATCATAAAAGTAGCATGGAACATAATAAATTATAGATACGTTTAAGACGTATCAGTAAGTAACGCTGACGCGACCGCCGCTGAGCAGGACGCAATCGCGAAGATCCGATCTGAGTCGCAGGAACTTCCTAAGGAAGATTCCGCCTTAGATCTGGAAAAATCAAAGCCCACCCAATCCGCCCCTGAGCAGGAAATAACGGTGGAAGACCAATGCAGATCCGCCTGGGTCTCCCAGGTGTTAGAAAAGCAAAGGTGTCACTTCGTGCACTTCATAGCCCATACCGCAGGAGCCGCCCCTCAAGAAGTCGGAGCTGGCCCCGTGCAGGTCGTGGCCCTAGAAAACGGCGACGCTCCGGATCAGCAGGAGGCTATCGGAGAAAGCGATGCCCCGGGTGAAGAATCGATTCTGGGCAACCTGAGCCCAACTTCCGATGATTCCTCCTCCATGGACACGGAAGAGTTCAACCAAAAGCTGGAGGAACTCGGAGGCGGTGAGCAACCTGACGTCGATTCCGCCCAGCCTATGCAGGTCCTCGCAACCGTGGCACCGCTGGATCAGCAGGAACAGGAAGATGAAGATACCACCTCCGACCCAGGACTGTCCAATGCAGGATCTCCGTTAGATCGGGAGCGTCCGTACGAAGACGTCCTGTCCCCAGAAGAGATAGCCGCGCAAGCACGCATGGATTTAGTCGCGCAGTCCGACGTCCTCAACAAACCCATAACTCCTGGCGATGCCGCAGATCCGGAGGCTTTAGAGGCCACAAGAAAGGAGATGCTGGCCACAGCCAAGAAGTTCGCCAATACTGCAGCTGCAATAATGGATGAGAGGGCGGAA
Source organism: Lolium rigidum (assembly GCF_022539505.1). Taxonomy (NCBI): domain Eukaryota; kingdom Viridiplantae; phylum Streptophyta; class Magnoliopsida; order Poales; family Poaceae; genus Lolium; species Lolium rigidum. The sequence continues at coordinate 112,517,134 of NC_061514.1, forward strand.
GCTGCACATATCATGGATCGCTTTGAAAGACAGGATCGCGAAATCACTGAAACACTCGAACAAGTCAAGAGTATGAGAAAGAGTGGGAGGTGAAAATGACCTACGCGCAGGCGGAGGCTGATAGAATCATCGGTGAAGCAATCCCTCCCCGCAGGATCAACTTCGCAACCCCTGTCGAACAGAAGCCGCTCGCAACTCCAAAGGATAACATGCAAAAGGCGGCGGAAATCCTGAAAAAGAAGGACGAGGAAATTGATATCAGCTACGTCCGCAAGCTCGTTGCTTCGGCAGTACAGCAGCAGAGTAAGGCAAATACTTCGCGCAGGTTGGAATCCAACCCGGATCACTCTGTATCCACCGCGCAGAAGGACACCCATATCAATCGACATCCTGATGACGTGCACCGGATCCACGGAGCGCAGAAGAAAAGCAAGGGAGCACCCAAATCCAATCCCCGTACCATCAAAGACACCCCCGTCAGATCCGAAGAAGGGGAAGGATGCAATGTACGCTGGTAGGAACAAGTACCGGAACCCGTCACCTCCGCCTAACGGGTACCCGCGTCCCCCACCGCCTCGCCGCCGCAGTCCAGCCGGAAACACCAGGCCCCATGGGGCCGGTGGAATCAACATCCGCGACAACATGCCGCCGCCAAGGGCCAGGGAGCGTACGCCGGAGCCACGTCGGAACCAGAACAACGATCGTGAGCCTGAGCCCAGAAGGAGCCGGAACAACGATCGTGATCCTGAGCCCAGGAGGAGCCGGAACGCGGAACGTGAGCCGGAGCCCCGCCGAAGCCGGAACGACGGAGGAGACTATCACCAAGGTGAAGGTGGCCACCGGAGCCGGAGCGAGCCACGGGAAGATTGTCGGGAATCAGAGGGAGGAAGCAAAAAATCTTACAGGCCCCCTCGCAGGTCCCCTTCACCACCACCCAGTGGCGGAGGCGGAGGCGGTGGCCGGAGATCTCGTTCTCGCTCAAAAACCCCGGGCGGTGGCCCACGCGATGCTCGAGAACGCCTCAATGAGTACAGATCTAATTACATCGGCCCAAAGTGCTTTGGCAGGATGATTCGAGAGGAACCAAAGCCAAGGATGAACCTCAAGCTACCCGGAAACCTAAAGACTTATGATGGCACGGAAAGGCCGGATACCTGGATCGAGGACTACTATAATGCAGTAACCTTCACCGGAGGAACCCCTAATATTGCCTGCTGCATGCTTCAGTTGTACCTTGTAGGTCCAGCCCGGATCTGGCTCAGCGACCTCGAGAAGAACTCCATCTTTTGCTGGTTTGACCTGAAGAACGCCTTCGAGAAACACTTCAGAGGCACCTACAAAAGACCTGCCACAACAAGCGACCTGCAGGCATGTATTCAGAAGAAGGGTGAAACATCGAGGAACTTCCTCACCCGATGGCTGCAAACCAGGAACGAGTGCGAGAACGTCGATAATCGCACAGCAATGCACGCCTTTATTGGTGGCTTGCAGAGAGGAGGACTGTTGCGGCACAAGCTGACCTGCTTGTTCAATGCAAATAAACTGACTTTGGATGACATGATCACCATCGCCAGTGACCATACTGCCGCCGATGATGACGCAGGCGGAGATCTAGCAGCCACATCAATTCCCCTGCATCAGCAAAAGAAGAACCGTGACAACGGTAGCAGCAGCGGCACCAAGCGGAAAAACCCCCCTGATGACCAAAAGAGTGGCGGATCCAACTTGATCGCCATGGCCTTCCAGCGTGGAGGCCAAGGAGGCGGAAGAGGCCGCGGCCGCGGTGGCGGAGCTAGAAGGGGCCAGCAGCGTGGCGACGAGGTCACCGCTGCCGGAACCCGCGCCCCCCAAACCTATGAAGAGTACAGAGACATGCCTTGCCTGGCCCATCTGGATCCGGCTACAGGGAAGTCCACTCACACCAACCGCAACTGCAAGTGGGTCAACGATCTAAAATCTGACCCGGAAGCAGGATACAAGCGAGCCCGGAAGCACCGCCCACGCGGCAAAGGAAGCAAGGGCAAGAACAAGGACAAGGAGGAAGACAGTTCCGAGGCGATGGACGAGGATGACGCTTCGCCGGATCCCAAAGCCGGATCCGCAGCTAAACCTAACCCCTTCGACAAAAAGAGTGCGGGCGCATACCACACTTTCCTCGGCACTCCAACAGTCTGTGCAAGCAAATCAGCTCTCCGGATCCTGAACACCACAGTTCCCGCTGTGCCGCAGTATGTCAGGTGGTCGGAAACTCCGTGTATGTTTGATAGGAAGGATCATCCTACTGTCATTCCGAAAGAGTGCTATGCCTTGGTCGTAAGTCCTCGCATCGACGGGTATGACTTCTCCAAGTGCCTCATGGATGGCGGAGCCAGCCTGAACATCATGTACCTCGAAACTCTGGAGCGGATGAACCTTACCAAGGAACAGCTAAAGCACAGCACCACTGAATTTCATGGTGTAGTTCCGGGTAAAAAGGCAAATTCCTTGGGCAGCATCAGACTTCCCGTGGCCTTCGGCGATGCGAATAACTTCCGCCAAGAGATGATCACGTTTGAGGTCGTGCCCTTCAAGAGCTCCTACCACGTCATCTTCGGCAGGCCCACCTACCACAAATGTCACGCAAGAGCGTGCTACATCTACAACAAGCTCAAGATTCCGGGTCCAAAAGGTATGATTACCGTATCCGGAGACTACAAGAAGGCTCATGAATGCGAGTTAGGCGAAGCCGCCTTCGCGAGTTCGTGATATCCGGAGAGGAGCCGCAAGGCTACGGAGCCGCGGTGGATCCGACCGAGATGCGGACCACCAAGAAGCGGATCTCCGAACGAAGACCTCGTTCAAGGCCGCGATAGAAACCAAGAAGCACGACCTCATCGTCGGAGACGCCTCCAAACAGGTTTCAGTCGGAGCCAACATCGACCCCAAATAGGAAGACGCGCTTGTCGAGTTCCTCCGCGCTAACATGGATATCTTTGCATGGCAACCTTCTGACATGTCCGGAGTACCTAGGGAATTCGCCGAGCACTACCTCAACATAAATCCGGGGGCTAAACCGGTGAAGCAAGCTATGCGACGCTTTGGGGATAAGAAGCGTCGCGCCATAGGAATGGAACTAGCTAAGTTATTAGAGGCAGGTTTTGTAATAGAAGTTATCCATACTGATTGGGTCGCAAATCCCGTCCTTGTACCCAAAAATAACACTGAAATACTAAGAATGTGCATCGATTACTCCGGCTTGAACAAGCATTTTCCGAAGGATCCGTTCCCCTTGCCGCGCATTGACCAAGTCATTGATTCGACGGCGGGGGCGGAACTTCTGTGTTTTCTTAACGCATATTCCGGGTATCATCAGATCCGGATGAAGGAGTCTGACCAAAAGGCGACTTCGTTCATCAGCCCCTTCGGCACTTACTGCTATGTCACCATGCCCTTTGGTTTGAAAAATGCAGGTGCCACCTACCAACGTACGATGCAGCGGTGCTCGAAGGACCAAATTGGCCGGAACATGCACGCCTACGTCGACGACATCGCGGTCATGACCCGGAAAGGATCCGACTTGATCGGCGACCTCACGAAAACCTTCGAAAATCTCCGTCGGTACAAGATGATGTTGAATCCGCTGAAGTGCGTCTTTGGCGTGCCAGCCGGAAAACTCCTTGGCTTCATAGTCTCTCACAGAGGCATTGAGGTTAACCCGGAAAAAATCAAGGCAATCCTGTGTATCAAACGGCCAACTTGTCTCAAAGATGTGCAACGACTAACTGGTTGCGTCGCAGCAATCAGTAGGTTTGTCAGCCGTCTTGGCGAGAAGGCGCTACCTTTATACAAGTTGCTGAAGAAAACAGATCAATTCATCTGGGACGACGCAGCTGATGCAGCACTTCAGGGGTTGAAGGAAATACTCACCTCCCCACCTATCTTGGCGGCCCTAGTAGAGTCAGAGCCAATGCTCCTTTACCTAGCAGCTACCAACAAAGTCATCAGTCTCATCATCGTGGTGGAGCGAAAGGAAGAAGGTCATGAATATGACGTCCAAAGACCAGTCTATTACCTTAGCGAGGTACTGACGGAGTCAAAGCAAAGATACCCTCACTTTCAAAAGCTAGCCTACGGTGTGTTCCTAGGCAGTCGGAAGCTGAGAATTACTTCCAAGAGCACCCAGTAACAGTCGTGAGCAAGGCTCCGCTGTCGACGATTCTCAACAACGCTGACGCAACAGGACGCACAGCAAAATGGGGCATCGAGTTATCCGCCTTCGACATCGCTTACAAGCCCAGGACTGCGGTTAAATCCCAAGTCTTGGCAGATTTCGTTGCAGATTGGACAGAAGCTCCGGATGCAAATCTGGAGCCGGAACCAGAAACATGGGTCATGCACTTCGATGGATCCAAGCAGCATCAAGGCTCAGGAGCCGGAGTCACCCTGAAGTCCCCTACCGGAGAAGAACTGCATTACGTTCTGCAGATTCACTTCGAAGCTACAAACAATATGGCGGAATACGAGGCTCTACTACACGGTCTGCGCATCGCTAAGGAAATTGGCATCAAGCACATCATATGCTGCGGAGATTCCGACCTGGTGGCACAACAAGTAGCCGGAACCTAGAACGCCAGAAACTCCGTCATGGCGGCTTACAGAGATGAAGTTGACGAGATCGCCAAGTGCTTCCTCGGATACGAAGTCAAGTACGTCAGGAGAGACGATAACGCAGCGGCAGACATGCTATCCAAGCTCGGATCCGGCAGGAAACCAATTCCGCCTGGCATTTTCCTGGAGCATCTATGGATACCCTCAGTTAAGGGCGCTAACCCGGAAAACCCAGAGGTGGCAGTATCTCCGGCAAAGGAAGTGATGATTATCATTCCGGCTTGGACGCAGCCTTTCCTAGACTATCTCATTGATCAGAAGTTGCCAGAGGACGAGGTCCTCGCACGACAGATCATCAGGCGAGCAAGATCCTACACAATAGTTGATGGACAGCTCTACAAACGAAGTGCAACTGGAGTTTTTCTCAAATGTGTCTCCAATCAAGATGGCATTGAAATCCTCAGAGAGATCCACGCAGGGGATTGCGGGCATCACGCCGCTCCCAGGTCCCTCGTTGCTAAACTTTCCGGCTTGGATTTTACTGGCTCACAGCTAAAGAAGATGCTGATAAGTTGGTGCAAACCTGTCGAGGTTGTCAGTACTACGCTACTCAACCAAATGCCCCAGCCCAAGAGCTGAAGACCATCCCTATCACCTGGCCGTTCGCGGTCTGGGGGCTTGATATGGTTGGTAAGTTAAAGAAATCATCTCCTGGCGGTTTTGAGTACCTCCTGGTCGCTATTGATAAATTCAGTAAATGGATCGAGACAAAGCCAGTGAGAAAAGCCGATGGTGCTACGGCACTCAAATTTGTCTGCAGCCTCGTAACGAGATTCGGCATCCCGCATAGCATAATCACAGATAATGGCACAAACTTTGCCCAAGGAGAATTAAAGGATTACTGCCATGATGTTGGGATCCGACTAGACTTGGCATCAGTGGCTCATCCACAGTCCAATGGTCAGGTCGAAAGAGCCAATGGACTCCTCTTATCCGGAATAAAACCACGCCTTGAAGAACCGCTGCGCCGCGCAGCCGGAGCTTGGGCTGAGGAGTTAGACTCCGTCCTGTGGAGTTTACGAACTACCCCCAACAGGTCAACAGGATTCACTCCGTTCTTCCTGGTATACGGATCCGAAGCTGTGCTCCCCTCCGACATCATCCACGATTCACCGCGAGTCTCCGCCTATGATGAAGAAACTGCTGACGAGGCCAGACAGCTCTCTGTGGACCTGATCGAAGAAGCTCGGAACTTAGCAGACCAACGCTCCACCATTTACCAGCAGAAACTCCGACGCTACCACAGTCGTCGAGTTCGGAATCGCTCGTTCATGGCCGGAGACTTGGTCCTCCGCCTTCGCCAGGTGAAAGATCACAAGTTGCAATCTCCATGGGAAGGACCCTTCGTCATTAGCAAAGTGCTTCATAACGGATCATACTATCTTGTCGATTTCCGAGAGCTAAAGGATAGACCTGCCAATTGGCGCCGGAAACGCAAGAGGGAGGATCCGGATGACATCTACGATGAAACAGAGCATCCTTGGAACATTGCACAGCTACGTCATTTCCACACTTAGCATAGATTTACATACTTTGTAACAGTTATACATGATCAATGAAATAAAGCTTTTGGTTCACTCTTTGAGTCTTTTACCTCCTTTACTTGTTCATTTTAGATCGTGTATGTTTTCCGACTAAAACCGCGGAGCTGGATATTTCCTCCTAGGCGTGTATGAAAGTTGTGATTTTCAAAATCGTCCATTAGGACGTAAGCTTAAGTCTTCTGATGGAAATATTTTCTGTTGCGAATTCGTGGATTCCTAGTAGCGACTTCCGGCACCTTCGCTGGGGGCTTGTTTCCGCGGTTATTGATGGATTGCCATTAGGCTTCGTCACTGCTGGCGAGCATTTCCGGCTAAAGGTCTTCCGGCTTGCGGAAGGTCAAGCGAGTAAGCCGGAAAACATAGAAATCAGCACTTGCTTTCCAACAAAACGAAACATGCAAATAATATTAAACGGATAGCAGGATAAGTATTTTCCGCCCATGCATAATTGTTTCGTCCATAGCTACTTAAGAATTTAAGTTATATTACAAAACCTCTCGGGGCCAAAATGATGCATTGTTTTTTCCCATCTTCCCGCAGGAACAAGTTTCTTACTTCTCCTTCGCCGGAGAAGTTTCCGCGTCCATATCAGTTGCAGGGGCATCTGTTTCTTCACCCTTGGCCGGAGAGGAGACGTCTTCATTATCTTCTTCCTCATTTGTGGCCGGAGATGCTGCGCCACCTTGATCCTTGGAGCTTGTCCAGGTATACTGGCTTCCGGATTGAGCGGGTTTTGCCTCCGCCTCGCGCTCCTTGAGAAGCTCAGCTTCAAGGGGCTCGTCGGCTGGAAGCACCACCTTGTCGTAAAATTCGTTGTGGCGAATTCTCCGGGCGATGCGAGTGTCGTAGCCGCTAACTGCATCCGGCAGCGCGCCAACGTCCGCATCTGCAGGCACGCCAGTAGTCACCTTGTCGACGTCCAGATCCGGGTTGTGCCCCAAGCACATGGCCAGGGACATAGCAGCTGCGCCTCGAGCTGAAGACGCTTGCAGATCCACCACCAACTCCGGAAGCATGTCCATCCTGGTGATAAGATCGCGAACTTCATCGCTTCGGCTTTTCTTGATATTCAGGTTGTGGCAAATCTTCCGGGAGGCGGATATGAGATCCTTGCAGTCATCGCCAGCAAGCTGGATCAGATCGTCCCGGGGGAATTGGCTCCGACGCTCCTCGTCATATCCAAGAGGATCTGGGGACAGCAATACCAAAATTAGCACAACAGGTTAAAGGCTTGGCACATACGCTGCTATATAACGGAATCTTATCAAGGACACCGGAGATAAGCCAGTCCCACGACGCCTCCGCTGTCTCCATATATTTCCGGAGCCCACCAAGCTCTTTCTATTGTTTCTTAATGGTGTCGCGGTCAGTGTTTCTCTTTAACTGAAACTCTCCTTCTTTTTGGATGAGCTCCGAGTTCTTCTCCGCCAGTTTCTTCTCCGCCTCTGCAAGTTGCGTCTCAAGAGTTTTCTGGGAGGTGCGCAGAGTTTCCAGTTCGGAGGAGGCCGCAGCGAGGGACGAGGAGGCACCTACTCAAAGTTACATAAAGCATCAAGTATGAAAAATGCGGAACATAATCCACAAGCATCAGATAGTCGGAAACCAACCTTGGGCTTCTGATAGCTGTTTCTTCAACTCCGCGTTCTCCGTTCGGAAACGTTGGATCGTCTCCGCATGGCTGATGGTCACGCGACACTGAAGCGCAATGTTCTTGTGCAGCTCATAATGCATAGCCTTTTGTTCATGCGAACACAGTCAGAGCCGGAGTGAGTTCCACAAGTATTATATGGTTTAAGTCTCTTTAAAGCATTGTTGCTGGAAAAAAATTCCGCACTAATTCTTGGGGGCTACCACGACATTTAGATATTCCTTCAGTTTGAATTTTCTCTAAGTATTCAAACGCTAACTACATTAGTTTCCGCCTAAATGCTTGGGGGCTACTGGGGAGTTACCTTTTGCTTGCAAACAAGCTTGTCGAAGAACTGGCCAACATCCTTTTTGAAATCCTGGATCTCCGACGTCTCGACGTCTGGTTTACCCAGACATTGTTCAGCATAGAGTTGAGCAGATCTTGGTCTAATTCCCACTTTTCCGCCTCAGTTAGTTTGTTAAAAAACTTGGTGGCATAAGCTTTTGGGACGGAGGTAAGGTCGGCCGGATCTCCAAAGTTCTTTGGGAAAACGACCATATCACCAGTGGCGGCTTCAGCTTTGCCGGAGGAAGTGACTTCAGCTTCCTCACGGTCTTGTCCCTCGGTTTCATCTTGAAAGGGGCCCTTGCCGCTGGAACTTTCTCCGCCCGCTCTGTCGCTGCTAACCGGAATTACTTCCGGTGGAGTAGGAGCATCAGGAGGAGGAGATTGATCCGCGGGAGGAGGAGATGGTTGTGGGGTAGCTTGGGGAGCGATTGGCGGAGCTGGCGTTGAGGGGCCAACGGCAGGAGACTTCTTATGCATATACTTTGTTATATGCTCCTGAACGTTGGTCCGCGCAGTGGTTGGGGTCGGATTCCTGCGAGCGAGCGAAGGAAAAATATAAGTAACATAGTTTACCAAGATAAAAGACGCATCATACTCGGAAACTTACGCTGCGCCCGGAATGATGGGGCGTGAGTTTTTTCCTGCTGTCGACAGTAGCTTAAGGCGCTCGCGCTCCGCCTTCTTGGAGTTGAGCGGAGGCGGCTTGGTCACCTTGGGCTTTTTAGCGGAAGCCTCGCCGCTGGCTCCGGCTTCAGAGCCGGAAGCTTTGGCGCGGGGACGCTTTGAAGGTCGAGGGGCAGCCTTTCTAGGCACACGCTCTTCTTCCTCCTCAGGGTCCTCCGGATCCTCTTCCGTCGATTCGCCGCTAACAAGGACTCGGAGTATGTTGCGCATATTCTCCTCCGCCATAGTATCGAGCTGCGAGGAAGGTCAACAAAACAAGTTAAAACGTGTTGAAGATATGAGAATTTGAAAAACGGTGAAGAGGCATATGCTTACCGGAGGACACTTGTCGTGCGTATAGATATCCTTGATAAGTTCCGGGATTGGCTGTCTCCGGCCTATCTTCACTAGCGTCTTGAATCTCCTTTTGAGAGAATCAGCCGGAAGATCGTGACGTGTTACCCGGAGAGGATCATCCGCCCCAGTGTACGCGCACATCAGGCGTGCGTTGTAGCGCAGAGGCTGGATTCTCCGGGAGAACCAGCTAAGAGTCAGCTGAGCTCCGGTTAGTCCATCGTGGACCAACCAGGAAATTCTCCGGGCTGCCTTCTCCAGTATCGGAGTCTGGGCAAGCGAAGGGATAAAGCTCCAGCTAGCCAGTTCTTCTGGGGGCTTGTTGTTGAAGGAAGGAAGCCCGTCGTGGACCTTCGGAACTGAAGCATTCTTCACGTAAAACCATCCGGCATTCCAATACCGGATGGACTCGTGGGAATCGTGAGGCGGATACATGCGGCCGGAGCGGAGCATAAATGTCATACTCCCGCAGTTCAACATGGCTTTGTCCTTTGTCTCTTTCTTCACTCGAAAGAAAAACTGCCATAACGTGACGCTTGGTCGGATCCCCAGATGCCCTTCGCAGAGAGTTGCAAAGTTGGAAAGCAGGAGGTATGAGTTTGGGCAGATGTTGTGGGGTTGAAGCCCGTACGTGTCGAGGATGGAGAGGAAGAATTCTGAACAAGGGAGCGACAGGCCGCGCTCAACCCATGCCTTGGTCATGACTCGTTCGTCCTGCTCGGGTTTGGGGACGTCGGAGTCACGCATGAAGCTCCAGTACTCGGAGACCATGCCCTCGTTCTGGAGCTCTCTAAGCTCCGCGTCAGTGGTTTCGCAGGGCCACCATTTGTAGGGATTCGTTGCATAGAAAACAAAAAATTTCCTACCGCGAGAACGCAATCCAAGCCAAGATGCAATCTAGAAGACGGGAGCAACGAGGGGATGATTGAGACTCACCCTTGAAGATTTCCAAAGCCTACAAGAGTAGGCTCTTGTTGCTGCGGTAGACGATCACTTGTCGCTTGCAAAAGCGCGTAGAAGATCTTGATCACGGTGCCACAATCGGGCAGCACCTCCGTACTCGGTCACACGTTCGGTGTTGATGAAGACGACGTCCTTCTCCCCGTTCCAGCGGGCAGCGGAAGTAGTAGCTCCTCCTTGAATCCGGCAGCATGACGGCGTGGTGGCGGTGGCGATGGAGAACTCCGGCGGAGCTTCGCTAAGCGTGCGGGAGAGGTGGAGGAGAGGGGGCGGCTAGGGTTTGGGAGAGGGGTGGCCGGCCACTATGGGGTGCGGCCTCCTTGAGGGCTTGTGGTGGCCGGCCCCCTCCCCTATGCCCCTCATTATATAGGTGGATCCCCAAGTGTTGGACTACAAGTCTTTGAATAAGACCCCAACACTAGAACCTTCCATGTAGTAGGGAAACCTACCCAAGGTGGGACTCCCACCTCAAGTGGGATTCCCCCCTTCCATGTGGGAGGGTGGCTGGCCCCCTTAGGTGGAGTCCACCTTGGACTCCCCACTAGGGTTGGCCGGCCATGGGGAGGTGGAGTCCCTCCGGGACTCCTCCTTCCTTAGTGATTCCTTCCGGACTTTTCTAGAACCTTCTAGACCCTTCCGTAAAATCACAGGATCATTTTCAAACTTATAAAATGACTTCCTATATATGAATCTTATTCTCCGGACCATTCCGGAACTCCTCGTGATGTCCAGGAACCCATCCGAGACTTCGAACAATACTTCGAACTCCATTCCATATTCAAGTTCTACCATTTCAACATCAAACCTTAAGTGTGTCACCCTACGGTTCGCGAGCTATGTGGACATGCTTGAGTACTCTCTCCGACCAATAACCAATAGCGGGATCTGGAGATCCATAATGGCTCCCACATATTCAACGATGACTTTAGTGATCGAATGAACCATTCACATACGATACCAATTCCCTTTGTCACGCGATATTTTACTTGTCCGAGGTTTGATCATCGGTATCACTCTATACCTTGTTCAACCTCGTCTCCCGACAAGTACTCTTTACTCGTACCGTGGTATGTGGTCTCTTATGAACTTATTCATATGCTTGCAAGACATTAGACGACATTCCACCGAGAGGGCCCAGAGTATCTCTATCCGTCATCGGGATGGACAAATCCCACTCGTTGATCCATATGCCTCAACTCATACTTTCCGGATACTTAATCCCACCTTTATAACCACCCATTTACGCGAGTGGCGTTTGATGTAATCAAAGTACCTTTCCGGTATAAGTGATTTACATGATCTCATGGTCATAAGGACTAGGTAACTATGTATCGAAAGCTTATAGCAAATAACTTAATGACGTGATCTTATGCTACGCTTAATTGGGTGTGTCCATTACATCATTCATATAATGACATAACCTTGTTGTTAATAACATCCAATGTTCATGATCACGAAACCATGATCATCTATTAATCAACAAGCTAGTTATACAAGAGGCTTACTAGGGACTCCTTGTTGTTCACATAACACACATGTATCAATGTTTCGGTTAATACAATTATAGCATGGTATGTAAACATTATCATAAACACAAAGATATATTATAATAACCATTTATTATTGCCTCTTGGGCATATCTCCAACAGTCTCCCACTTGCACTAGAGTCAATAATCTAGTTTACATTTGTAAACATATAACACCTTGGCCTTCCGCTGCTTTATCATGTTTGTCTCACGAGAGAGGTTTTAGTCAATGGACCTGACATGCTCAGAACCGTATGTATTTTGCAATTCATTTGCGTCTTCACGCATCACTCATTTCCAAATGAGTCGGCATTTAAATATGTTTGGTCTTCTGGTGGAACCTTAATTCCTTGGTCTGAAATAAGTCACTAATATTGTCACACACAATATAGCTTCAAAGTTCTGACACTATCGGAACTACACCAAGTTCTCAAAGAACTTTTCGACTTAACATCCTCAATCATTGTCAAAACAATGACATATTCTGCCTTCTTTTGTAGAATCCGTCACAATATTTAGAACTCTTCTAAATCTAGCACTGTGCTACCCTTTAAACAACACTTAGCCTAATTGAGATTTGAAATTCATTTTTATATGTGACCAAACAAATATCGGTGCAACACCTTACATCGATTTGTTTGTATTACCCCATATAAAACAATATATATCCTCGGTTCTTCTAAAGCACACAGGGATATTCTTACTGTTTGTCCAATGATCATCACATGAATCATTCTGGTATATGCTCCTAACTTTTTAGATCACGGGACATCTGATCTTGTACATATTATTCGTGATCTATAATCACTCATGTGTTTTTACTCATTGAGTGTCAGATACACTCAAGTTTTGTTAAAACTTCACATGAAAAGAACACCTTCTTAATATTTCTATATTGAACTACTTCAATATCCATTCTATGTACTTTGACTTAAACTTATTATGTGTCTCAATCTATCTTCATAGATCTTGACACTAAATATGTTTCAGTCCATATCCTTTCATTGAAGTTAATTCTCAATGAAACCTTTTATAATCAAGTATATAATTACATCATTTATAACCAACTATATGTATCTACATAAAGTATTATAAATATGTCTCAGCGCTCCCACTTAATTTCTTGAAAATGCAAGCCTCTTCATCGTTTCTGATGAAATCAAAAACTCTTTGACTATTTCATCCGGTGAAGATTCCAACTCCGCGATACTCACTTCATCCAATTGAAGTTTGTATACCTATCCAGTATTCCACGGACCAGCAAAACTCTTGGTTGTATCTTGTATACACCTTTAATACACACTTCTGATAAGTAATGTATTTTGCCATCCTACTAGCATATCTCATAAAAAAAATGTAGTGATTACTAGCAAAATCCACATAGACTATAAGCATTGCTACAGAAGATCTAATCTTATCGTATTCAACTCTTTGAACTTTGTCGTAAACAACTTTTCGACAAGTCAAGCTTCATCAATTTTATAGATCCATTTACTTTCAAAAAGTATTCATCTATCTTGGATTTCATGGCGTATATCCATTTTAACGGAGTCAGGGCCCATCATAACTTCTTTGTTCGTAGTTGGTTTATCATTGTTCAAAATCAATACTTTGTTCACAAATCAATTATTTGATCATAAAGTAAACCATATCTACAAGGTTCAATAAGTACTTCGATCTCCATGACTATAACATTTTGTAGACATGGGAGCCATGATCGTCGTGGCCGCTTCCGGAACCAATTCCGATGCTGCGCTACTCTGATCATTATGCTCAGGTTCATAAACCTTGTCAAGTTTTATTGTCCTCCCACTCAAATACTTCGCTAAAAACAATTTCTTAGAAATAAGTAAGAAACATCGACAAACACTTTTGTCTTTGTCTCCATAGTGGAAAGAATTCCCAATCAATTCTGTGGGATAACCAACAAAGACATTCATCCGATTTTGGTTGTAAACTTATTTACTTTATGCTATGCATTCCAAAATTTAAGAAAGGACTATTAGGGTTCATACCCATGCCATAACTCGTATGGTTTCATTTCAACGGATCATGATGATGCTCTATTCAGTGTAAAAGCAGTAGTCTCTAAAGCATAATCCACAAAAAATATAATGGCGTCATAATATTTTATCTCATCATTAATCCAACAAGGTTTGGATACATCTCTCGGATACTATATCATCATTATGATACTCCAAGAAATGCGAGTTGTAGAACAATTTCATGACTCTCTCAGATGTTCGCTAAAACTAGTAATTCAAATATTTCCACTATGATCCAATCATAGATATTTGACTTTTCTATTACGATGATTTCCACTTCATGCTTTAAATTTATTTGAATCTATTCAATGTTTCAAACTTCTTCCTTATCGAATATATCCACATATATATACTCAATTCATTGTTTGAAGTTTTCATGAAGTAGAAGAATCTCCCGCACACAACTATGTCCAGTGAACCACATACATCATCATGTATGTTTTCACTAAGTTAGTTGCCCGTTCAACTCTTGGCCTATGAACGGTATTTTAGTCATTCTCTTTTTAGAAAAGATTTGCAAGCGCCAAATGATTCAAAAATCAAATGACTCCAATAAACCATTTGCATGGATTTTCTTTATGCATTCCTTTCCAATATAACCTAAATGGCGGTTCCACAAATAAGTGGAATTCAAATCATTTGCCTTATGGCATTTTAGCGTCAGTATTATGTATGTGTTTCACCATTAAGATTTATAATAACTTATCCATCGTACATGGAGTAATGTCATAATTTGAACAACTCATTGTTTTTATTTGACCAGAGCAAAATAACAATTATTAAGTTCTTTATTATAAATTCTAAGGGCTAGATAGAATGCCAACGACGAACATAATAACACTTTATTTTTTGTGCCAGACGTGTATTCCTATCATTTTCCTTGTCAGTCACTTAGGCCATTGTATTCTTGTATTGCGTTGTTTTGTATGACACTTCATACCAACCAATATGGTACAAATACCCAAGAATTTCATTGTGTGACCAAACGAGGAATACATCCATAACATGCATATCATTTATATACACCTGAGCTAGACTTTCTAGTCTTTTCTTTCTTTCTGCCAAAATATCTTTTGTTGTTTCTCTTTTAGCATTCCTCATTCTCAGAAAACACTTCACCTTCAATAACCTCTAGGTTTGTTGGTCAAATACCAATAACCTTGAGGTTCTTACTTTGAAGTTGATCATCATATGACAAGTGTTCCGAATTTCACTATTAGTAACCTTGTAATATGATGAACAATTTCACTCATAATTTTATCCATTGTTTCATGATGACTTACCGAGACCATGTCTGTACATGCTAGGCTCGTTTAAAGTTTAACCTCAGTATTCGCATGTGCAAATCTGACTTGCACCCGTTGCATGCACTCGTAGAATCTATAACACCCGATCATCACGAGATGCTTCGAAACAACGAGTCTTAGCAACGGTGCATACTAAGGACGATCATTTCATAGATATGCGAATATCTTTAGTGTCCAATTTAGTTGGAGGATTGGGACGCCGGGCGTCTTCAACCTTCATACATTCCCATAAAATTTATGAGTTTATGTAGTCTTACTAGATTATATTCTATCATCTTGCAATAAGGTTTTAGATATCACATATATCTCATACCTTGCTTATTTATGAAAACTAAATTTCCAGCTCCTTACTTTTTCAAACTGATTTGAATTTCAAGTTTCATGGAGACAAGATAACTTTAGGTACTAATTGAAATCATAGCTCTTTGAATCAACAATGTGAGGTTTACTAAAAGTTTGCAATAGGACCTAAACAATTCTTGATTCTTGAACAATACGGTACCAGTCCGTAAAGTTTCTTGTCAGATTTTAACAGTATTTCTATCTCAATTACAAGACTAGCGCATGGTAGAAAAACGGATGCCAATGCTACAAAATTAATTCAAAATACTACTCAGACTATGTTTATGATAATTAGTTCATGTTTTAATCTAATTACTAATGAACTCCCACTTAATACAACATCCCTCATAGTTGTTAGGTGGTACACGATCCACATCCACTACACCAAAACCGATCATCACGTGAGATGATGTAGCTTCAATGGTGAACATCAACATGTTGATCATATCATCCATATGACTCGTGTTCAACCTTTTGGTTTCCGTTGTCCCGAGGCCATGTATGTACATGCTAGGCTCGTCAAGCAAACCCAAGTATTCCGCGTGTGCAACATGGCTTACACCCGTTGTATGTGAACGTTGAGTCTATCACATCCGATCATCATGAGATGCTTCGAAACGACGAACTATATCAACGGTGCATACGAGGGGAGAACACTTTATTATCTTGATATTAATGTGAGGGATCATCTTATAATGCTACCGTCGCGTTCTAAGCAAAATAAGATGCATAAAGGATTAACATCACATGCAATTCATATGTGATGTGATATGGCCCTTTAGTCTTTGCGCCTTCGATCTTCATCTCCAAAGCACGGACATGATCTCCATCATCAACGGGCATGATCTCCATCATCGTCGGCGTAGCGTCAAGGTCCATGGCGCCGTCTTCATGGTTGTTCACCTCATGTAGCAACTATTACAACTACTTTGAAATACTACTCAACATGAAATTTAAAGACAACCATAAGGCTCCTGCCGGTTGCCACAATACAATAATGATCATCTCATACATATTCATCATCACATTATGGCCATATCACATCGCCAAACCCTGCAAAAACAAGTTAGACGTCTCTAATTTGGTTTGCAAATTTTACGTGGTTTAGGGTTTTCGAGTAAGATCTAATCTACCTACGAACATGAACCACAACGGTGATACTAGTGTTGTCAATAGAAGAGTAAATTGAATCTTCACTATAGTAGGAGAGACAGACACCTGCAAAGCCTCTTATGCAATACAAGTTGCATGTCGAACGAGGAACAAGTCTCGTGAACGCGGTCATGTAAAGTTAGCCCGAGCCGCTTGATCCCACCATTCCACAAAGATGCAAAGTACTCGAACTAAAGACAACACAAGCATCAACGCCCACAAAACAATTGTGTTCTACTCGTGCAACCATCTATGCATAGACACGGCTCTGATACCACTGTAGGGATTCGTTGCATAGAAAACAAAAAATTTCCTACCGCGAGAACGCAATCCAAGCCAAGATGCAATCTAGAAGACGGGAGCAACGAGGGGATGATTGAGACTCACCCTTGAAGATTTCCAAAGCCTACAAGAGTAGGCTCTTGTTGCTGCGGTAGACGATCACTTGCCGCTTGCAAAAGCACGTAGAAGATCTTGATCACGGTGCCACAATCGGGCAGCACCTCCGTACTCGGTCACACGTTCGGTGTTGATGAAGACGACGTCCTTCTCCCCGTTCCAGCGGGCAGTGGAAGTAGTAGCTCCTCCTTGAATCTGGCAGCATGACGGCGTGGTGGCGGTGGCGATGGAGAACTCCGGCGGAGCTTCGCTAAGCGTGCGGGAGAGGTGGAGGAGAGGGGGCGGCTAGGGTTTGGGAGAGGGGTGGCCGGCCACTATGGGGTGCGGCCTCCTTGAGGGCTTGTGGTGGCCGGCCCCCTCCCCTATGCCCCTCATTATATAGGTGGATCCCCAAGTGTTGGACTACAAGTCTTCGAATAAGACCCCAACACTAGAACCTTCCATGTAGTAGGGAAACCTACCCAAGGTGGGACTCCCACCTCAAGTGGGATTCCCCCCTTCCATGTGGGAGGGTGGCTGGCCCCCTTAGGTGGAGTCCACCTTGGACTCCCCACTAGGGTTGGCCGGCCATGGGGAGGTGGAGTCCCTCCGGGACTCCTCCTTCCTTAGTGATTCCTTCCGGACTTTTCTAGAACCTTCTAGAACCTTCCGTAAAATCACCGGATCATTTTCAAACTTATAAAATGACTTCCTATATATGAATCTTATTCTCCGGACCATTCCGGAACTCCTCGTGATGTCCAGGAACCCATCCGAGACTTCGAACAATACTTCGAACTCCATTCCATATTCAAGTTCTACCATTTCAACATCAAACCTTAAGTGTGTCACCCTACGGTTCGCGAACTATGTGGACATGCTTGAGTACTCTCTCCGACCAATAACCAATAGCGGGATCTGGAGATCCATAATGGCTCCCACATATTCAACGATGACTTTAGTGATCGAATGAACCATTCACATACGATACCAATTCCCTTTGTCACGCGATATTTTACTTGTCCGAGGTTTGATCATCGGTATCACTCTATACCTTGTTCAACCTCGTCTCTGACAAGTACTCTTTACTCGTACCGTGGTATGTGGTATCTTATGAACTTATTCATATGCTTGCAAGACATTAGACGACATTCCACCGAGAGGGCCCAGAGTACATCTATCCGTCATCGGGATGGACAAATCCCACTGTTGATCCATATGCCTCAACTCATACTTATAACCACCCATTTACGCAGTGGCGTTTGATGTAATCAAAGTACCTTTCCGGTATAAGTGATTTACATGATCTCATGGTCATAAGGACTAGGTAACTATGTATCGAAATCTTATAGCAAATAACTTAATGACGTGATCTTATGCTACGCTTAATTGGGTGTGTCCATTACATCATTCATATAATGACATAACCTTGTTGTTAATAACATCCAATGTTCATGATCACGAAACCATGATCATCTATTAATCAACAAGCTAGTTATACAAGAGGCTTACTAGGGACTCCTTGTTGTTCACATAACACACATGTATCAATGTTTCGGTTAATACAATTATAGCATGGTATGTAAACATTATCATAAACACAAAGATATATTATAATAACCATTTATTATTGCCTTTTGGGCATATCTCCAACACCATTGGCCTCTCACGCCTTCGTGGATCCGGGCCTTGGACGCCTTCTTATTCTCCGACTCCTGGACCTTGGCTGCCATTCTAGCTTGGCCTTGGAGTTCTTCTTCGAGCTCTTGAGCGGTTGGAATCCGGCCTAATAGGGTACTGGAAGAGGCGGAGAATGGTTGAGCAAGCCTAATGTCGGAAATGTATGGTGGCAGGTATGAAATGGGATCCGGACAGATGGGTTCAACAGTGCTGGGTTCCGGGCTACTCGGAGAACTACCAGTACAGTGAGAATCATGCGGCATGCTTCCGGCTGCACCCATGCAAACTAAGCTAAGTAACCGAAAAACTACGCTAGTCTACTTCTTTCTCTACAAGTCCGATGCACGTACCGTTAATAGCGCCGCGGTCCGGCGAGGCTCCGGTGGGATGGAGGTCGCCAAACTTGAAGCAAATCTCGCACTTTGACCACCAATCGGCGGCGGGAGGAAATTCCCAATCAACCGTGGGAATCTTGGTGCGGAAGGAGGCTTGGAGCGGCGGCGAGAGAAGTTTCCCGCAGAGAGAGCTCGCCGGAGTCGAGATCTGATGGGCGGCGCGGCGCGAGGAGGAAGACGAAGTTGTGAGGAGGTGAAAAGAATGCGAAGTTACCGCGCGCGGGGGTATTTATAGACCTCGCGCGGAGATTCGTGATCCGGATCTGACGGTAGGAACGGAACGGTCACGCCGTCAGATGATCGACACGTGTCTTAGGTCAAAAAACGGTAAAATGATGTGGAGGTAACTTAACTGTGCGCTCCCGAAATTTCCGGCTAGAAGATTCGCATCTCCGAAAATTTAGCGCGGGAAAAAAGGAAGTTGCACGCGGGAGAAGTGGAATCTCCGTTACATTACCGATCCAGAAGAAAGGAAGTTTTTCCGAATAGATGAAATCGGAAACAAGTAAAAGTTTTGAAGCTCTTCAAGAATCTCTTCGGATCCGAGCTGAATGAAGTCGGAGGAATGATGAATCTCGGAGAACTTCGGGGGCTACTGTTGTGGGTATACTTTATGGGTATATCAACGGCATGGCCTAGATCCGGCAAGCCCGGGTGGCCCACAGATGGTGATGTGGCATGTGGCCCATCGGGTAGCCCCGTTGCTGTAGATCCTGAAGGATGAAGTCCAGTCCAGGAGCAGGAAGCCGGATCTCAACCGACCTACAAAGGAGACCGGATCCATGAAGGCCCATGAAGTATTCGGATCCAGCAGTCCTCGAAGGAAGGCGTATCCTTGACGTACACGGCAAGATATTGTACCGTAGTTAGGCAACTTGTATTCCGGCTAGGACTCTCCATGTAAACCCTAGATCCGTGCGCCTTTATAAGCCGGATCCCGGGAGCCCTAGAGGCACGACCACAACTCATTGTAACAACGCGAAAGCGCCCAGATAATTCCAGACAAGCAGCAGTAGGCCCTGTCCTCGTGCAGGTGTTCCGAAGCTGGATAAATCGCATACCACCGTCCCGTATGCACTCCGCCCTATGGCCCCTACTTCTTCTCCCTCTCGTGAGGATCCCTCCTCCGAGGTACCGTCGAATAGGCAACGACACGGGCGCTGACGCCGACCCGGCGGCATACTGAGCCGCTCCCGCCCTCATCCGGCCCAGGCTCCGGTCGCCTACCGGGCCGCCCGGCGCTGGCCCCGGCCAAGCCGGCCTCCCTGCCGGCTGGGCCTCAGACGCCCCCACGCGGCCCACCTCGGGCGCGGCCTCCCCTGGCCTATCCGTCGCATAGCGCGGCGCGCGCTCCGCCCGGCTGCAGGTCCGGCTGGGTCGGATCCCAGACCGGCATGTCCGGCCTCAGCTCCGGTCAGCCGGCTGGGGCTATTTTTTGGCCCGTTTCTTTGCCTATTTCCTTTGTCTTTTTCCCCCAACGGTTTTATTTGCTCCCATGCTATAAATAGCTCTTCTTCCACCTTGAGCAAGTTAGTTCTTCCCATTCTCTCTCCTCCATTGTTGCATTTGAAGAACTTGCTCTCTCTCTCTCTTGTCTCCCTCCATGATTCTTGCTCATTTTTTAGGGATCTAAGAGAGGAGATCTAGATCTACACTTCCACCAAACCATTTCTTCTCTAAGTGAGGGGAACTCTTGGGATCTAGATCTTGGAGTCTTTTGTTGACTTTCCCCATTGTTCTTCCTCTCCAATCTCATCCTAGCATTTGTTGTTTGGGTGGGATTTGAGTATGAAGGATTTGAACACCTCTAGTATTCTTGCTTTGCATCATTGCATAGTGTTGAGCTCTCCACCACGATTAGTTCGAGTGAGAGACTGATACGTCTCAAACGTATCCATAATTTCTTATGTTCAATGCTACTTTTATGATGATACTCACATGTTTTATACACACTTTATGTCATATTTATGCATTTTCCGGCACTAACCTATTGACGAGATGCCGAAGAGCCGATTGTTGTTTTCTGCTGTTTTTGGTTTCAGAAATCCTACAAAGGAAATATTCTCGGAATTGGACGAAATCAACGCCTAGGGTCTTATTTTTCCACGAAGCTTCCAGAAGACCGAAGGGATCACGAAGTGGGGCGACGAGGCGCCGCCACACTAGGGCCACGCGGCCTAAGGGGGGCCCGCGCCGCCCTAGCGTGTGGGGCCCCTATCAGCCCTCCGACTCCGCCCTTCCGCCTACTTAAAGCCTTCGTCGTGAAACCCTCTGTACCGAGAGCCACGATACGGAAAACCTTCCAGAGACGCCGCCGCCGCCAATCCCATCTCGGGGGATTCAGGAGATCGCCTCCGGCACCCTGCCGGAGAGGGGAATCATCTCCCGGAGGGCTCTTCATCGCCATGATCGCCTCTGGATCGATGTGTGAGTAGTTCACCCCTGGACTACGGGTCCATAGCAGTAGCTAGATGGTTGTCTTCTCCTCATTGTGCTATCATGTTAGATCTTGTGAGCTGCCTATCATGATCAAGATCATCTATTTGTAATGCTACATGTTGTGTTTGTTGGGATCCGATGAATATTGAATACTATGTCAAGTTGATTATCAATCTATCATATATGTTGTTTATGTCCTTTCATGCTCTCCGTTGCTAGTAGAGGCTTTGGCCAAGTTGATACTTGTAACAAGAGGGAGTATTTATGCTCGATAGTGGGTTCATGCCTCCATTGAATCTGGGACAGTGACAGAAAGTTCTAAGGTTCTGGATGTGCTGTTGCCACTAGGGATAAAACATCAATGCTTTGTCTAAGGATATTTGTGTTGATTACATTACGCACCATACTTAATTCAATTGTCTGTTGTTTGCAACTTAATACCGGAAGGGGTTCGGATGATAACCTGAAAGTGGACTTTTTAGGCATATATGCATGCTGGATAGCGGTCTATGTACTTTTTCGTAATGCCCTGATTAAATCTCATAGTACTCATCATGATATATGTATGTGCATTGTTATGCCTTCTTTATTTGTCAATTGCCCAACTGTAATTTGTTCACCCAACATGCTATTTATCTTATGGGAGAGACACCACTAGTGAACTGTGGACCCCGGTCCATTCTTTACATCTGAAATGCAATCTACTGCAATACTTGTTCTTTATTCATCTTCGCAAACAAACATCATCAGCCACACTATACATCTAATCCTTTGTTTTCAGCAAGCCGGTGAGATTTACAACCTCACTGTTACGTTGGGGCAAAGTACTTTGATTGTGTTGTGCAGGTTCCACGTTGGCGCCGGAATCCCTGGTGTTGCGCCGCACTACACTCCGTCACCAACGACCTTCACGTGATCCTTGACTCCTACTGGTTCGATAAACCTTGGTTTCTTTCTAAGGGAAAACTTGCTACTGTACGCATCACACCTTCCTCTTGGGGTTCCCAACGGACGTGTGTTAACTGCACGCATCAAGCACTTTTTCTGGCGCCGTTGCCGAGGAGATCAAGACATGCTGCAAGGGAGTCTCCCACATCCAATCTCTTTACTTTGTTTTTTTCTTGCTTTACTTTATTTTATTTACTGCTTTGTTTGCTCTTTATATCAAAAACACAAAAAAAATTAATTACTTGCATTTACTTTATTTAGTTTGCTTTATTTACTACCGTTAAAATGAGTACTCATGAAAACACTAAGTTGTGTGACTTCACTAGCACAAATAATAATGATTTCCTATGCACACCTATTGCTCCACCTGCTACTGCAGCAGAATTTTTTGAAATTAAACCTGCTTTACTAAATCTTGTCATGAGAGAGCAATTTTCTGGTGTTAGTTCTGATGATGTTGCTGCCCATCTTAATAATTTTGTTGAACTTTGTGAAATGCAAAAGTATAAGGATGTAGATGGTGATATTATAAAATTGAAATTGTTTCCTTTCTCCTTAAGAGGAAGAGCTAAAGATTGGTTGGTATCTTTGCCTAAGAATAGTATTGATTCATGGACTAAATGTAAAGATGCTTTTATTGGTAGATATTATCCTCCCGCTAAAATTATATCTTTGAGAAGTAGCATAATGAATTTTAAGCAATTAGATAATGAACATGTTGCTCAAGCATGGGAGAGAATGAAATCTTTGGTAAAGAATTGCCCTACCCATGGACTAACTACTTGGATGATCATCCAAACCTTCTATGCAGGATTAAATTTTTCTTCGCGAAACCTATTGGATTCAGCTGCTGGAGGTACCTTTATGTCCATTACTTTGGGGGCGGCAACAAAACTTCTTGATAATATGATGATCAATTACTCTGAATGGCACATGGAAAGGGCTCCACAAGGTAAGAAGGTAAATTCTGTTGAAGAAACCTCCTCCTTGAGTGATAAGATTGATGCTATTATGTCTATGCTTGTGAATGGTAGATCTAATGTTGATCCAAATAATGTTCCTTTAACTTCATTGGTTGCCCAAGAAGAACATGTTGATGTGAACTTCATTAAAAACAATAATTTCAACAACAATGCTTATAGGAATAATTCTGGTAACAACTATAGGCCATATCCTTCTAATAATGGTAATGGTTATGGTAATTCTTATGGTAATTCTTACAACAATAGTAGGAGTGTACCCCCTGGTCTTGAAGCCATGCTTAAAGAATTTATTAGTACACAAACTGCTTTTAACAAATCTGTTGAGGAAAATCTTGATAAAATTGATATTCTTGCTTCTAAGGTTGATAGACTTGCCTCTGATGTTGATCTTTTAAAATTGAAAGTTATGCCTAATAAGGATAATGATAATAAGATTGTTACTACAGCAAATGCCATCCAAGTTCGAATTAATGAGAATATTAGATTGATGGCTGAATTGCATGCTAGGTGGGAAAGAGAAGAAAACGAAAAACTTGCTAAAGAGAATAATGTAGCTAAAGTTTGGACTATTACCACCACTAGTAATGATAATAATTCACATGTTGCTAAACCTCCTACTATCAATGGTAAAATAATTGGTGTTGGCAATGTTTCTACTCCTAATGCAAAGCGTGCAAAATTGCCTGAAACTGCTGAAACTGTTTGTGATAAAACTGCTGAAATTTTTCAAAATATAGGGGACAATGATCCCATTGTTGTAGATCATAATGGTTTAGATTTTGATGATTTTCACATCTCTGAAGTTATAAAGTTCTTACAAAAACTTGCTAAAAGTCCCAATGCTAGTGCTATAAATTTGGCCTTTACAAAACATATTACAAATGCTCTCATAAAAGCTAGAGAAGATAACTAAAACTTGAAACTTCTATTCCTAGGAAGTTAGAAGATGGTTGGGAGCCCATCATTAAGATGAGGGTCAATGATTTTGATTGTAATGCTTTATGTGATCTTGGTGCAAGTATTTCTGTTATGCCTAAGAAAATCTATGATATGCTTGACTTGCCACCATTGAAAAATTGTTATTTGGATGTTAATCTTGCTGATAATGCTATGAAGAAACCTTTGGGGAGGATTGATAATGTTCGCATTATGGTTAAAAATAACCTTGTCCCCGTTGATTTTGTTGTCTTGGATATTGAATGCAATGCATCTTGTCCCATTATATTGGGAAGAACCTTTCTTCGAACTGTTGGTGCTACCATTGATATGAAGGAAGGTAATATTAAATACCAATTTCCTCTCAAGAAAGGTATGGACCACTTCCCTGGAAAGAGAATGAAGTTACCTTATGATTCTATTATTAGCACAAATTATGATGTCGATGTTTCATCCCTTGATGTTACTTGATTCACACTTTCTGCGCCTAGCTGAAAGGCGTTAAAGAAAAGCGCTTATGGGAGACAACCCATTATTTTACTTCTGCACTTTTGTTTTATATTTGAGTCTTGGAAGTTGTTACTACTGTAGCAACCTCTCCTTATCTTTATTTTATTGCATTGTTGTGCCAAGTGAAGTCTTTGATAGTAAAGTCAATACTAGATTTGGATTACTGCGCAGAAACAGATTTCTTGCTGTCACGAATTTGAGTATAATTCTCTGTAGGTAACTCAGAAAAATCTGCCAATTTACATGCTTGATCCTCAGATACGTACGCAACTTTCATTCAATTTGAGCATTTTCATCTGAGCAAGTTAAGTGCCCCAGAAAAATTCGTCTTTACGGACTGTTCTGTTTTGACAGATTCTGCCTTTTATTTCGTATTGCCTATTTTGCTATGTTTGATGGATTTCTTTGTTCCATTAACTTTCAGTAGATTTGTGCAATGTCCAGAAGTGTTAAGAATGATTATGTCACCTCTGAATATATGAATTTTCAAATTATGCACTAACCCTCTAATGAGTTTGTTTTGAGTTTGGTGTGGAGGAAGTTTTCAAGGGTCAAGAGAGGAGGATGATACAATATGATCAAGAAGAGTGAAAAGTCTAAGCTTGGGGATGCCTCCGTGGTTCACCCCTGCATATTTTAAGAAGACTCAAGCATCTAAGCTTAGGGATGCCCAAGGCATCCCCTTCTTCATCGACAACTTATCAGGTCACCTCTAGTGAAACTATATTTTTATTCAGTCACATCTTATGTGCTTTACTTGGAGCGTCTGTTTGTTTTTATTTTTGTTTTTGTTTGAATAAAATCGGATCCTAGCATTCTTTGTGTGGGAGAGAGACACGCTCCACTGTTGCATATGAACACATGTGTTCTTAGCTTTATTCTTAATGTTCATTGCGAAGGTTGAACTACTTCGTTCATTGTTATATGGTTGGAAACGGAAAATGCTGCATGTGGTAATTGGTATAATGTCTTGAATAATTTGATACTTCGCAATTGTTGTGCTCATATAGATCATGTTTAAGCTCTTGCATCATGTACTTTGCACCCATTAATGAAGAACTACATAGAGCTTGTTAAAATTTGGTTTGCATGATTGGTCTCTAGAGTCTAGATATTTTCTCGGTTAAGGTGTTTGAACAACAAGGAGACGATGTAAAGTCTTATAATACTTACAATATGTTCATATGTGAGTCTTGTCTGTACCGTTTTATACTTGAGTTTGCTTCAAACAACCTTGCTAGCCTAGCCTTGTATTGAGAGGGAATTCTTCTCGTGCATCCAAATCCTTGAGCCAAAAACTATGCCATTTGTGTCCACCATACCTACCTACTACATGGTATTTCTCTGCCATTCCAAAGTACATTACTTGAGTGCTACCTTTAAAATTCTATTCTTTGCCTTTACAATACATAGCTCATGGGAAAATAGCCTTAAAAACTATTGTGGTGAAGAATATGTACTTATGTATCTTATTTCTTAATAAGTTGCTTGTTGAGCGGTAACCATGTTTCGGGGACGCCATCAACTTTTACCTTTGTTGAATATCATGTGAGTTGCTATGCATGTTCGTCTTATCTGAAGTAAGGGTGATTTTCATGATCAAATGGTTTGAGTATGCATATTGTTAGAGAAGAACATTGGGCCGCTAACTAAAGCCATGAATCATGGTGGAAGTTTCAGTTTGGACACAAATCCTCAATCTCTTATGAGAAAATTATCTGTTGTTAAATGCTTATGCATTAAAAGAGGAGTCCATTATCTGTTGTCTGTGTTGTCCCGGTATGGATGTCTAAGTTGAGAATAATCAAAAGCGAGAAATCCAATGCGAACTTTCTCCTTAGACCTCTGTACAGGCGGCATAGAGGTACCCCTTTGTGACACTTGGTTGAAACATATGTTATGCAATGATAATCCGTGTTAATCCAAGCTAATTAGGACAAGGTGCGGGCACTATTAGTATTCTATGCATGAGGCTTGCAACTTATAGGATGTCTTATACATAACACATATGATTTATTACTACCGTTGACAAAATTGTTTCTATGTTTTCAAAATGAAAAGCTCTAGCACAAAAATAGTAATCCATGCTTCCTCTCGCGAAGGGCCATTTTTCTACTTTATTGTTGAGTCAGTTTACCTATTCTTTCTATCTCAGAAGCAAACACTTGTGTAAACTGTGTGCATTGATTCCTACATGTTTACCTATTGCACTTGTTATATTACTTTGTGTTGACAATTATCCATGAGATATACATGTTGAAGTTGAAAGCAACCACTGAAACTTATATCTTCCTTTGTGTTGTTTCAAAGCTTTCTACTAAGAATTTATTGCTTTATGAGTAACTCTTATGCAAGTCTTATTGATGCTTGTCTTGAAAGTATTATTCATGAAAAGTCTTTGCTATATGATTCGAGTTGTTTACTCATTGTCTTCATCATTGCTTCGAATCGCTGCATTCATCTCATATGCTTTACAATAGTATTGATCAAGATTATGATAGCATGTCACTTCAGAAATTATCCTTGTTATCGTTTACCTACTCGAGGGCGAGTAGGAACTAAGCTTGGGGATGCTTGATATGTGGAAATTCAATTCGGCTCCCGGGTGCGTATGCTCCCTCTACCAAAAAAACATATTTTGAAATGTCAAAAAATTTGGATAAAAAATTCTACATGTACATCTCCATAATGTATGTGCATTCGCCAAGTTTCACGAAAAACCAATGTTTTTTGTGGTCTATGTAAAAAGGAGAAACTTTATCTTGTGAAAAGCATTATTTTTAGCACTGAATTTTATCTTTTTTACATACGTCACATGATATGTCATTTTTTTATGAAACGACTTTGTGAGGGTGTAGCACGTGAAGATGTACGTATGAATTTTTTGTTTCAATTTTTTTGAAATTTAAAATGTAAGTAAGATGCATTTTAAAATATAGGGAGCATATGCACCCATGTTCCAAAACACCACTCCCACTCAAACGTATCCATAATTTCTTATGTTCCATGCTACTTTTATGATGATACTCACATGTTTTATACACACTTTATGTCATATTTATGCATTTTCCGGCACTAACCTATTGACGAGATGCCGAAGAGTCAGTTCTGCTGTTTTTGGTTTCAGAAATCCTACAAAGGAAATATTCTCGGAATTGGACGAAATCAACGCCCAGGGTCTTATTTTTCCACGAAGCTTCCAGAAGACCGAAGGGATCACGAAGTGGGGCGACGAGGCGCCGCCACACTAGGGCCGCGTGGCCTAAGGGGGGCCCGCGCCGCCCTAGCGTGTGGGGCCCCTGTCAGCCCTCCAACTCCGCCCTTCCGCCTACTTAAAGCCTTCGTCGCGAAACCCTCTGTACCGAGAGCCACGATACGGAAAACCTTTCAGAGACGCCGCTGCCGCCAATCCCATCTCGAGGGATTCAGGAGATCGCCTCCGGCACCCTGCCGGAGAGGGGAATCATCTCCCGGAGGGCTCTTCATCGCCATGATCGCCTCCCGATCGATGTGTGAGTAGTTCACCCCTGGACTATGGGTCCATAGCAGTAGCTAGATGGTTGTCTTCTCCTCATTGTGCTATCATGTTAGATCTTGTGAGCTGCCTATCATGATCAAGATCATCTATTTGTAATGCTATTGATGACCCACAAGTATAGGGGGTGTATCGTAGTACTTTCGATAAATAAGAGTGTCGAACCCAACGAGGAGCAGAAGGTGTTGACAAGCAGTTTCGATGAAGGATTCACTGTAAATGCTCACAGACAAGTGTTCAGGGGGTTTTGATATAGCAGATGAAATAAGTACAAGTAAGTAAAGTGCGAGAGAAATAATTGCAGCGAGTGGCCCAATCCTTTTTAGCACAAAGGACAAGCCGGTTTGTTTACTTATAATGACCAAACGTTCTTGAGGACACACGGGAATTTAGTCTAGTGCTTTCGCTTCATATAGCTGATTAATCTTCATTGTTTTGATAAGTGTTGTGTGGGTGAACCTATGCTAATGTACCGCCCTTCCTAGGACTAATACATACTTGTGATTATACCCCTTGCAAGCATCCGCAACTACAAGAAAGTAATTAAGATAAATCTAACCACAGCCTTAAACTTCGAGATCCCGCTATCCCTCCCGCACCGATATACCAACGGGGGTTTAGGTTTCTGTCACTCCGGCAACCCCGCAATTGGCAAACGAATACAAGATGCATTCCCCTAGGCCCATAAATGGTGAAGTGTCATGTAGTCGACGTTCACACGACACCACTAGAAGAATAACACCACAACTTAAATATCACGACATTGAATACTAACCAACATAATTCACTACTAACATTTAGACTTCACCCATGTCCTCAAGAACTAAACGAACTACTCACGAGACATCATATGGAACACGATCAGAGGTGATATGATGATGAATAACAATCTGAACATAAACCTTGGTTCAATAGTTTCACTCAATAGCATCAATAACAAGTAGGAATCAACACCGGGAGAGTTTCCCCTATCAAACAAACAAGATCAAACCCAAATTGTTACAGCGGTGACGAGGTGCAGCGGTGGAGATGGCGGTGATGATGATGATGATGATGGTGATGATGATGGTGATGATGTCCAGCTCGATGACGGTGACGATGGCGTCGATTTCCCCCTCCGGGAGGAAATTTCCCCGGCAGATTTCAGCCTGCCGGAGAGCTCTTTTCTCTCTGGTGTTCTCCGCCCCGCAGAGGCGGCTGTGACTCTTTGCGACTATCCTCTGGGGCTTAGGTTTTCGGGACGAAGACTTACGTGAAGAAAAGGAGGCGAGAGGGGGCTGTGGGCCCCCTCCTCACGAGGCGGCGCGGCCGGGCCTTGGGCCGCGCCGGCCTATGAGGTGGGCCCACCTCGGGTCCCCTCGGCTCCCCTTCCGGATCCCTTCGACTTCCGGAAAAATAAGATTTTTCATATAATTTCCGTCAACCGTTGATCTTCCGAAATATTGCATTCGACGGTGCTTTTTCCAGCGAGAATCCCGGCTCCGGTGCGCGATCCCCAAATAATCATGAAACATGCAAAATAGATGAAATAACATAAGTATCATCTCCAAATATGAAATATATCAATGAATAACAGCAAATTATGATATAAAATAGTGATGCAAAATGGACGTATCAACTCCCCCAAGCTTAGACTTCGCTTGTCCCCAAGCGAAACTGAACTCGGTAAACAAGACCACATATTTATGGAGTGAAGAGTCGATAAATAAAATACGGACAAGAAGCATCATATTCATTCACACAAGACATTCTAATAAACAACTTCCTCATATAATTCAACTTGAAACAAGTGGAAGGTAATCACAAATAAAGGTGCATAAGGAATCATAATTGGTGATGGCAAACTTTGTTCTTGGTCAGAGAACAGCTAACAGATTATACTTATCTATTGAGCAGCGCTCTCATATTAAAGCTTATAATAAACTTGCATACTCAATCATAGTAATCTCCTCATAATCATCGATAACTTTCAAAGCTGTATTCATTCAGATAAAATTTGTACTAAACAAGGAAAAGTAAAAGGCATAATGAAATAGATCACAATATAGATGGTTTGATCACAACAACTCAAATGCTTGCCTCAGATGGAGGGAAATAGGTTTACTGACTCAACATAAAGTAAAAGACAGGCCCTTCGCAGAGGGAAGCAGGGATTAAATCATGTGCTAGAGCTTTTCGAGTTTTGAAATCATATAGAGAGCATAAAAGTAAAGTTTTGAGAGGTGTTTGTTATTGTCAACGAATGGTAGCGGGTACTCTAACCCCCTTGCCAAACAGACCTCCAAAGAGCGGCTCCCATGAAGGACGTCATCTCTACCAGCAAGGTAGATCATCCATCTTCCCTTTTGTTTACACATGTACTTTAGTTTATTTAAGGATAATACTCCCCCCAACCTTTGCTTACACAAGCCATGGCTAACCGAATCCTCGGGTGCCTTCCAACAATCTCATACCATGGAGGAGTGTCTATTGCAAAATTAAGTTGCTTACTGATGAATCAGGGCAAAACATGTGAAGAGAATTATTAATGAAAGTTGATTAATTGGGGCAGGGAACCCCGTTGCCAGCTCTTTTTGCAAAATTATAGGATAAGTGGATGAAGCCACTAGTCCATTAGTGGAAGCTGCCTAACAAGATTGAAAGATAAAACACCACATACTTCCTCATGAGCTATAGAACATTGACACAAATAAGAGGTAATAGCTTTTGAATTGCTTAAAGGTAGCACATGAAGTATTTACTTGGAATGGCAGGGAAATACCACAAAGTAGGTAGTTATGGTGGACACTGATGGCATAGGTTTGGTTTAAGGGTTTGGATGTACGAGAAGTATTCCCTCTCGGTACTAAAATAAGATGTGCAATATGTAAATGATAAGACTTCTCATTAATATTCCATAACGATAACTCACACCAAGGGATACATAGATAACCAACTAAAGAGAGATACTTCCATACCGCAACACATCTTATATGATAACTTCCCTACTCATGATATGACACTACTTGAAAGTAAAAAGATAAAAGATAGTGATGATGTGATACCGCGGCACTCCCCCAAGCTTGGAACAAACCAAGGGGATGCCAATACCGATGACGAATTACTCCTTCGGCGGTGGTGAATTCTTTCCATCATCAGACTTCCAAGGAAGAGGCTCTCCATCAACAAACGACATCTTGGTCTCGTGGATCCCGAAACTAGCAGCATAGCTTATGTGTTTAAACCTGTTTTCATACTCACAGTTTTGATTCTGAACATCATAGAGTTGAGCTTGGAGTTTCTTGGTGGTGTCGTGAAGTGAGAGGATGTCGTTCCACAGCTTTGCAGTCTCCTTCTCGTGTTCATCAATAAGTTCAGACACGATCTTGTGGAAGATGTCCACTTCACGCTCAGCCATCTTCTTGTAGTTAAAGACCTCTTGTTCTAGCTTCTCCATCCTGTCTTCCAAGCTTCCTTCTCCCTTAGGACCCCAGACATCTTCAATATGCAACTCTCCATTGACGAGCAACAATTCCTTGGGGTGCATCTTCAACTCGCTCATGTACGGGCTGACGACGTCTTCAAGGAAGCTGTCCATCGGAGTTCCTGACGAAGACATGGTGGCTCTAGATCCGACGTAGATCCTGGCAGAAACAGCTCGAAACAAAACACGACGAGAAAACGATATACGGACCTCCAGGGGTCCGGGGGATTATATAGCAAAAAATTTCACGACAAACGGAAAGTACCAGGTCGAACCAGAGTCGGAGAGGGGTGACGAGGCGGCCTCCTCACAGGGCGGCGCGGCCAGGCTGGGGCCCGCGCCGGCCTGTGGGGGCACGCCCTCGTGCGTCTCCTCCACTCCGTTTCGATCTCGTAATTTTTCATATTTTCCAAAAGTTGCAAAAACATTGTTCGGAAAGTTAAACGCGGACTTTTTCTTACCGAACTCGCTACCTATTCAAAGTCGGACTCGCAGGATCGTCAACTTGGCCTTTGATGAAAGCTTCCGGAGTTACCACTTGAATAACATCAACATCTTCATTGTAAGAATCACCCGAGATATAATGCTTGAGTCTTTGTCCATTCACCACTTGTGTGGCATTACCTTGCAGAGAGCTAATTTTAATTGCTCCTGATCGATAAACCTCATCAATGACATATGGTCCTTCCCATTTTGAGAGTAATTTCCCTGCAAAAAATCTGAGACGAGACCGATACAATAGGACTTTATCTCCAACATTAAATTCTCTTTTGATAATTCTTCTATCATGCCATTTCTTAACTTTCTCTTTAAAGAGTTTAGCATTTTCATATGCTTCACTTCTCCATTCATCTAGAGAACTCAATTGTAGCAATCTTTTCTTACCGGCAAGTTTAGGATCTTTATTTAGTTCTCTCACAGCCCAATAAGCTTTGTGCTCTAGTTCTAAAGGTAAATGACAAGCTTTCCCATAAACCATTTTATACGGTGACATACCCATGGGATTTTTATAAGCAGTTCTATAAGCCCATAGTGCTTCTTTCAATTTAATAGCCCAGTTCTTTCTAGATTTATTAACAGTCTTCTGCAAGATAGATTTAATATCTCTATTTGATAATTCTACTTGCCCACTAGTTTGAGGATGATAGGCAGAAGCAATTCTATGATTAATACCATATTTATCAAGAGTTTTTCTAAAACCACCATGAATAAAATGAGAACCTCCATCAGTCATAATATATCTAGGAACTCCAAATCTAGGGAAAATAATATCTAAAAGCATTCTTAAAGAGGTCTCACCATCAGCACTTTTTGTAGGTATGGCTTCCACCCATTTAGTAACATAATCAACAGCAACAAGTATATGAGTGTTACCTTCTGAAGAAGGGAAAGGACCCATGAATTCAAATCCCCAACAATCGAATGGTTCAATAACAAGAGTATAGTTCATAGGCATTTCATTGCGTCTGGAGATATTACCAACCCTTTGACATTCATCACAAGATAAAATAAACTTTCTTGCATCTTTGAAGAGAGTTGGCCAATAAAAACATGATTGTAGAACCTTTTGCGCGATCCTATCTCCGGCGTGATGTCCTCCATAAACACTACCATGACATTTACTCAATATCTCCTGTTGTTCATATTCAGGAACACATCTTCGCAGAATACCATCCACTTCTTCTTTATATAAGTGTGGGTCATCCCAAAAATAATGCCTCAAGTCATAAAAGAATTTACTCCTTTGTTGAGCTGAAAAGGTTGGAGGCAAGTACTTGGATACAATAAAGTTAGCATAATCAGCGTACCAAGGACTATCTCGCGAGCTCACCTTTATTACAGCCAATTGTTCATTTGGAAAACTATCATTAACAGGAACAGGATCATAAGCAATATTTTCCAATCTAGACAAATTATCAGCAACAGGATTATCAGCACCTTTCCTATCTATAATATGCAGATCAAATTCTTGCAAAAGAAGTACCCATCTAATAAGCCTTGGCTTAGCATCTTTCTTTGTCATAAGGTATCTAATTGCAAGCATGATCGGTATGAATTGTAACTTTTGAATCAACAATATAGGATCTAAACTTATCACAAGCAAAGACTACAACTAATAATTCTTTTTCAGTTGTAGCATAATTTCTTTGAGCAAGCATCAAGAGTTTTGCTAGCATAATGAATAACATTCAATTTCTTATCTACTCGCTGTCCAAGAACAGCGCCTACAGAGAAAATCACTAGCATCACACATAATCTCAAAAGGAAAATTCCAATCGGGAGGTTCAACTACGGGAGCAGCTTGTTAAGGCTTTCTTTAGAGTTTCAAAAGCTTCCTTACAATCATCATCAAAAACAAAAGGTACATCTTTTTGAAGAATATTAGTAAGAGGCGTTGAAATCTTAGAGAAATCTTTAATAAATCTCCTATAAAACCCAGCATGACCAAGAACACTACGAATACCTTTAACATCCCTAGGATAGGGCATCTTCTCAATTGCTTCAACTTTAGCTCTATCAACTTCAATACCTCTCTCAGAAATTTTATGTCCCAATACAATTCCTTCATTAACCATAAAGTGGCATTTCTCCCAATTAAGAACAAGATTAGTTTCTTCACATCTTTGCAATACTTTATCAAGGTTTCGCAAGCAATTATCAAAAGAATTCCCATAGACAGAAAAATCATCCATGAATACCTCTACAATACTCTCACAAAAGCCATGAAAAATAGCAGACATGCATCTTTGAAAAGTTGCAGGAGCATTACATAGAACAAAAGGCATACGCCTATAAGCATAAGTTCCATAAGGACAAGTGAAAGTGGTTTTCTCTTGATCTTTAGCTTTAACAGCAATTTGTGAAAACCCAGTATAACCATCAAGAAAGCAAAAAAATGAGTATTTTTAGACAACCTTTCTAACATTTGATCAATAAATGGTAAAGGGTAATGATCTTTCTTAGTAACCTTATTGACTTTTCGATAATCAATGCACATTCTATACCCTACAACTACTCTTTGAGGGATGAGCTCATCATTATCATTAGGCACAACCGTCATTCCTCCTTTCTTAGGAACACAATGCACAGGACTAACCCATCTACTATCAGCAATAGGATATATAATACCAGCTTCAAGAAGTTTTAATACCTCATTCCTTACCACATCCTTCATCTTCGGAATTAGACGACGTTGATGTTCAACAACAAGCTTTGCATCATCTTCCATATTGATAGCATGTTGGCAAATAGAGGGAGAAATCCCCTTCAAGTCATCAAGAGTATATCCAATAGCTCCTCGGTGTTTCTTCAATATTTCCAGTAACCTTTCTTCCTCAATATCTGAAAGCTTAGAACTAATAATAACAGGATATATTTTCTTATCATCAATATGAGCATACTTAAGATTATCATGCAATGGTTTTAAATCAAAAACAGGATCTTCCTTTGGTGGTGGTGTTGTACCTAGATCTTCAACCGGCAAGTCATGTTTAAGAATAGGTTGACGAAGGAAAATTTCATCAAGCTCATTCCTTTCCTCCCTAAAGACTTCACTCTCACTATTCTCCAAATGTTACTGCAAAGGATTATTAGGAGCAAGAGCAATAGACGCACACTGTTCAACTCTAAAATCATTATTAGGCAAATCAGCTTTATAAGGAGTTTTGGCAAATTTAGAGAAATTAAACTCATAAGATTCACCAGCAAATTTAGTAACAATCTTTTCCTTCTTGCAATCTATAACAGCTCCACAAGTATTTAGGAATGGTCTACCAAAAATAATAGGACAATACTTACTAGCAGCAGAACCAACCTCTCCCTCTCGAGGCTCCGGCACCAGCTCGTTGCGCCGGAACCCTCCGAGAGCGGTATAGCCAATCAATCTCGGCTCTCTTCACGTCAGATCCCTTCCAGGCTCCGCGGGTGTACGTGGCCAGGTTCACGCTGGAACCTTGGCCGGAGCTGCTAGCCTCCTGGCCTCTCCCGGTATCAGCTTCCGGGGCGGCGGAGGTTTCCTCCATCTAGGCTAGTTCTGCGTCAAGCCCATAGGATTCTGAAGATCCGGATTGTTCTTCCCCCAAGGAGATCTCAGGGAATTGGCTAAGCTGGGCTCCACCGGAAGATAGCCCACCGGTTTCTTCGGAAGAAATTTTTCAGCTAAGTATTGAGTTGGCTAAAACAGATTTCCCGCAAACTACTCCTTCCCGAAGATCTACGAAAGGAAGAAAAACGAGAATAAAGGGAGGGTAAATACTCTACTGCGCTGGGTATGAATGGCAAGAACAGAGAAATGCAGGATCTGCGAGGCTGACCTGAGGGCGGCGGCGGAGACCTGGAGGCTCGACGGAGTGAAGGGTTCGCCGGAGCTCGGAGAGGAGGCGATCAACGGCGGCGAACGACGAGGAAGAAGGAGATTCAGAGGTGCATCCCTGGGCCGGTTGAAGATGCTGCGGCGCAATCTTGGCCGAAGAGGGAAAGCCTACTTCGTGGTGCAGTCCTGCGGGCGGTCGCCGGAGAACCTGGGCGCGACGAAGAACGGCGGTGAGAGGAGCTCGAACGGCGGAGTGCCCTGAGAGCGATGGGAAGATGAAGTGAGAGCGTGGGGGCGACGAGGAACCATCGCAGCCTTAAATAAGGAAGGGGGTCTTGGGCCGAAAACCGCCAGGCCCATGGCGCTTCGCTTCGTGGGCCGCCACGTGGCCCCACGATACACACGCCGCAGGAGGGAGCAGTACGGAGGACCACAGGGATCAGGAATGGCGCATTAACTGCGCGCAGAAGCCGAAGGACTTGACGCCTGACACTGGCACGTCAGGCACAGTGTGCATGTCACTGACAGGCACAGACTTCGAGATATTCTCTACTTCGTCGAGGTGAGCTTTAAAGACAAAGAAACCGGCAAAACAAGCCGGAGCTGTTTGATGAAAATATTTTGGATAAGTTTGGCAAGGTGCCGGATGAGTTTAATGGCAAACCGGAAGAATTAATCCGGTACGTTTTGAGGAGGAACCTAGCATGGCCTGTCGGAAAGATTCCGCCAGGCTATACCAGCTTCGGGGACTAATGTCGGGGGGATGGCCCCGGTAGGCCAAGAGTATGCCAAGTTCGCCATGTTCTGGTAATGTTAAACCGGGTCACAGAGTGATCCGGAGCCTTTAAGTTCGGCTAACCGGAGTTGGTACAAAACGGCATCCCCTGATGGGTATGCCAAAGTACTAGTTCTGAGAGGCTGTGCGCTAAGTGAAAAGGTACCGGAACCAGAGGTAAACGTACCGGAAAACCGGAACCCGAGGTTACTATAGCCTGTCGGCACTCTAGTCAAAGATTCCTTCGGAAGCTAGAGGACAAGGATGAGCGAAGCAAATCATCTTTAAACGAAGCCCTGGCGCCAAAGCAATGTGACGCCATTAAAGATACCGGCGGAGGTCATAGCTCCTTGATTAAAGTCGTAACCGGTACCAGTAGGGCCAAAGTAGCTTTATAAAGTAGTTTAGCTCATCCTAGATTCCATTAGGGTTTCTTGCCTTGTAAGCCACCCTCTCCCCTATATAAGGAGAGGGGGCACACCCTTGCGCGGGACGATGCATTAGATAGACGATGCCACCTAGAGAAGAAGCTTGTACTGTTCATCTTCTACCTCTGGCCAAGGGCTAAGTTAAGGAATACATACTGGGTTTTTTTCAAGTTCATTCTCCCTGTTAACCAAACCCTCCCCCAAATCCTCTAGCGCACATTCGGCCCCAACTTAAATCATCCCATGACATCTGTCTGTTCACCACGACGACATAATATATATTTTAGTACAAAATAATCACTAAAGAGAAAATAATAAGAAATTAAGGGAGTTGCCTTGCGAAAATCACGCTAAAAAGGAAACCAATTTTGTGGAAGTCAGGTTATCAAAAGAAAGGAAAACTAAAACCGAGAAAAACACTACCAAAAAATAAACTAAAATCACGCGATAAAAAAGAAGAAATTAAGGTTGCGGGATATGCGGTGCACCAACAAATTAAATGCACAAGATAGGGGAGATCGGAATTAAATGTGTGATATTAGGGGGGAACCGACAAAAATAAAAATCTCGAAATTAGTGGAGAACAACAAAGAAAGGTAAATTGACCCGACGCCCCACTTGCTAAAGCGATTAATTGGCAGATAGAGAATTCGCAAACGGACACATTTGGCGTGTGAAATAGGGCAGGCGAGTGAATGCTCTAACTTATTTCCATTGTTTAGCAAGAAAAAGATATGAATTGATCTTCTCACTTGTCATGAATGGATCCAATTTTAGCCTTAAAGTGGAATGGTAATCACAAGATCAAATGAAATCTTCGAAACATTTTCTCTGATAGGAAAAAAATCTAGCGGCAAGTTGGCAGCAATGGCAAAGCGGAGTTCACTGGTCATTGAGCCAAGCAGGAGAGGGGAGGGTTGCTTGTTACCGTGGGGAAAACATTGTGGAGAGAGGCACGGTGGTCACGTTGTGGTCTTCCCATCCCGCGCCTATTTAAGGGCACGCTCCGGCCACCCGCACGCCCACCTCATCACTTGCCCAGAAGTTCCCTTCCCACCGGATGCTCTCCGCTCCCTCTCTCCCCGCTCCGCTCTCAGGCTCCCCAGTCCAGTCCCCGACCGCCCCGGAGCAGCCTCCCGTCGCAGCGCAGCCGGGCGTCCATGGCAAGGTAAGCCGCGCGCTGGTTCCGTCTCTTGGGCCTGACTTTTCTTTCTGTTCCAGGTTTCTCTTGTTTTTTTTATATTTTTTTTGCTCTCTATGGGTTTATTATC
This sequence comes from Lolium rigidum, assembly GCF_022539505.1. Taxonomy (NCBI): domain Eukaryota; kingdom Viridiplantae; phylum Streptophyta; class Magnoliopsida; order Poales; family Poaceae; genus Lolium; species Lolium rigidum. Next base: position 112,555,706 of record NC_061514.1, read on the forward strand.
TGCTTCGATATCGAGATGGGATTGGGGATTATGGTGAGGGTTTAGGATTGATCCGGAGGAGCGTCGGGATCGATCAGCATGTGGTGGATTCAGGTGCATACGTGTGTGGTATCGGCGGGGAACGGGTGATGATAACGTTCCTCCGGAGCGCGTGGCAGAGCAGGTGTTGGTCTGATGGAGCAAATGCGCGCGAGATCATCCGGGAGACGGCCGGTTTAGGGCCGCCGACATGATTCCGGCCCGTTTTTTTTCCTCGACGACAGCTGTGTCGGAGGATCCTTCCTCTAGATAAAGCAGAGAAGAAAAAAGAGACGGTGGCAGAGAAGGGCCTTGTGTTGTTCTGCGCTGCCGAGACTGATCAATCTCATGTCCGGTCGCAACAGCTGTGGGTTTCTATTTCTCTGTTTCGAGATGGTCACAGATCAGAGTTGAGATTTGCTGCCAGCTACTGCTCGTATGTGTGGTGGTCCAGGTTTGGCTTCCCTTCAGTATTGCTGCCTGCTAGTATGTGATGGTGCAGGTACGTGCGCTCTGATTGCGGCTTGGCAGTCCCTGTAAGTTCGTTTTGAGGTGGGGACGACACACGAATCGACAAGGATTTGTGCAGCTTGATTGGATCGTCGATTGCTGCTACCACGAGATGGCGCCGGTCCCCCATTCAGTACTGACGGATCACAGAAAACGTATTCCAATCTTGAACATTGTCCTATTGAACGCTTATTTATAAATTCTTATGAATAGTGATTAGTACCCTCCAAGTTTCTGTTTGATTGTAGTGAACAAAAATGGCAGCTGCTGGTTTAAGAGGAGCGGTACCTGGCCACAAAATTGGACAGGTTGTCACTAGGTGCCCGCTGTTCAGATCGTTGGCTGCTTAGATCAATGGGCATGTTGGTTTCCTTTTTTTCCGAAACAGGGGACGAAACAGAGCTCCTCGTCAGTACTGGCTGTGTTTGATTCGGGATTCCAAATAGCAATGAATGGCTAAAGAACTACAAACCGAAATTGATGGCACTACTTTAGTTGGATACTGATCAATGTTGATCTATCAAAACAATGTACACTAGTGTCTATCAGAGTTAGTACATGGTCGTAATTAATTATCTTCATTACTACTATTCTTCTTCTTTGAGTTAATGTACATGGTAGTTAGCATATGTTCTTTCCCAAAAAAGTTAGCATATGTTCTGAGTAACATTGATTATTCTTGATAATCTATCACTGTATCAAAAATTCAGTTAGATATATGTGAATCTAGCTTAGTTGCTCCATTTTGCATCTAAATATGATATCTTGATTAAACTGAGAGAGCATTTTATTGGGTTATGTGGCATCTGTGTTATGAATCATTAGTTGAATTTATTATCTGTTTGTCTCAACATATGCTTCCTAAGATAGACTGATCTCACAGATTCTCCTGCAGGTCATTGATTATTAATGGCAAGATAATTGCTGCGATGATTAGAAACTCAAGTATAGAAATCAAGGAATTGATTGCAACAACATGGAAGGAGTGCGCAAGTTGCGAATATCACATGCACAATGACGATGTAAGTGTTGTTAAAGATATACAATATGATAGCTAGATTTAAATACTCATGCTCACTTGTGTAGTAACTTTCCCCATTACAATCTGGTGCATAAGGTCCAGCAGCAATAAAAAAATGCACTAGATCCAAACAAAGTTTCAGATGCAACACTAGTGCTCCCTGAATTAATCTACAAGGTTGTTGTTAGATTTCATATGCATAGTAATGACATGTACGAAGGAAGCACCAATTTCAATGTATTCATTTTTTCGCGCTTGATATGCTTATTGAACCATGCATTATATTCTAAACACATAGATGCTAAATTTGTACCTTTATCTTGATGAGCAGACAAGTGGAGAAACCATTTCTAAGACTATGCAGATATGCCTCATTGCAGAACCATATTTCTGTAGTTTACAATCAATTCGGAATGTCGTGAATTCATATATGGAGGGTGTACAGTATCATGATTTCTAGTTGCATTTCATGCCTTGTATTACAGGTTTCATCACAGTGGCCAGGACTCCCTGTTGGTGTTAAGTTTGATCCAACTGATCAGGAACTGCTCAGACACTTGGAAGGAAAGGTTGGGAGGGCAGCATCTCATGTACTAATAGATAATTTTATTCCAACGATAAAGGAGGAGGAAGGAATCTGCTATACACATCCCGAAAATCTCCCTGGTATCTTATTGTGCACTTGTTATTAGTACCTTCTGAATTACCTAGTTAGCTAATACTCCCTTCTTTGCACAATATAAAACATCTTACCAAAATGTCTTATATTGTGGGATGGAAGGGAGTATTACTTTGTTGAGTAAAATCTTAGTTAGTTTATTTCCTATGCCCCTGTAGGTATCAAGATGGATGGGAGCAGCAGCCATTTCTTCCACAAAATATCAAATGCTTATGAAGTTGGCAAGCGTAAGCGTCGCAAGATCAGCAATAGTATTGCTAATGATTGTGATGAGACGATCACATGGCACAAGACTGGAAAATCTTCACGCATCTTGGATAATGGCGTCATAAAAGGCTGGAAGAAAATACTGGTTCTTCACCAACACTGCAATGGAGAGAAAGTTAAAACTAACTGGACGATGCATCAGTGTCACCTTGGGGCAGCGGCAGGTGAAAAGCACGGGGAGCTTGTTGTGTCGAGAGTCTTTTGGCGGGTTAAAAACAACACTGGCAAGTCGCAGATGCATGCTGCTGATGCCGAATCCGGTTCATCTGCTGTGAAAATCAATCCTACAACACCAAATATGTACCCTCCACTGCCTCGTCACCTAAGCTGTAGCCCATTGGAAACGGAGCGGAATCAGGTAATCACAATTCATCATCTTTGCCTATTGTGTTACTTCACTATCATCAACCTCAAGTTCATTTTACTTACTGCATTTTATGAAACTGTGACAGAATGAGGAAGAGCCCGGCTCATCTGCTGTTCAGGGCTATGCGGCACTGCCTCCACTGTGCAACGCCGACATCCATGAGAATTCGACGCCTCTCAACTTGGATTCTACGTTCGGCGGATTCACTGACTTCGATTCTATCTTGTTGTCAACGCTTCCTGAGTTTCCCAATCTCATTGTAAGTGTAGTGTGTGCCGCGTTGCTGTTTGTAAGTGTTTGTCACGGAAAATCTCCTCCTCATCGTGCGTTTCTTTCTTGTGTTGGTTCGCAGGATAGCTTTGACTAGCTGTGCGGAAATGAGGCATAGCGCAGAGTGGAGGAGCACCGGCCGGAAGAGGGTTCTGAAGTAGCCGCTCAACAGAAAAGAAACTGCATTTCCTCGTGATGTATTGGTGATTCATCTCCCGAGGAAAAGAAATCATATGATGTTTTGGTCTGCAAATCGGCGTGCTTCACCTATGTTTCCAGTATAATTTAGTAGACGAGTCAGACATTCTCATTTCAGACTCGAAAGTTTGTGTTGTTAAGTTGTTGATGTGTTGTACTTTTAATGTTTAAGCAATGTAATGGATCATCGGGTGCTTTGAGATCATCTTTTTTCCCCATTGAGACGTATTCTAGTTTGTTTAAGTCCAAACTCTGCTGCACTCCTTGTTGGTCCGACATAAATGTAGGACTACATGAGGCCGGCGCACTCTGGTGCGTCGGCCTCTCATGTTAGTGTCTTACCTATGTTGTGTGAGTGTTTCTTTTCCACGGAGTAGACATGTTGGTTGTTATCTTATTGAGATTTATCTTTAAGGGCAGAAACGCTCTGCTGCGACAGTCTCCGATATTAGTGTCCTGCGTGGGCATTTCTTTTTCAGGGCGTAGACGTGTTCATTGTTATCTTATTGAAATTTGTCTTTAAAAGCAACGTGCTATGAATTTTGTTCTATGTGAGCTTGAATAAGCAACGCATAAACATCTAAGAGATTAATTTCATTATACATGCATATATTAGAGGGCTATTAGTTGCTTAAACATGGGTGGAGGGTTTTGATTTTGTAGTTATAGTAGCAAAATACAGGCACCAGGTACAAAGGGAAACAAATTTTGTGGAAATCAGGTTATCAAAAGAAAGGAAAACTAAAACCGAGAAAAACACTACCAAAAAATAAACTAAAATCACGCGATAAAAAATGAAATTAAGGGTGCGGGATATACGGTGCACCAACGAATTAAATGCGCAAGATAGGGGAGAGCGGAATTAAATGCGTGACATTAGGGGGGAACCGACAAAAATAAAAATCTCGAAATTAGTGGAGAACGACAGAGAATAGTAAATTGACCCAATGTCGCGCTTGCTCAAGCGTTTAATTGGCAGATAGAGAATTCGCAAACGGACACATTTGGCGTGTGAAATAGGGCGGGCGAGTGAATGCTCTAACTAATTTTCATTGTTTAGCAGGAGAAAGATATGAATTGATCTTATAACTTGTCATGAATGGATCCCATTTTAGCCTTAAAGTGGAATGGTAATCACAAGATCAAATGAAATCTTCCAAACATTTTCTCTCATAGGAAAAAAATCTAGCAGCAAGTTGGCAGCAATGGTGAAGCGGAGTTCACTGTCCACTGAGCCAAGCAGGAGAGGGGAGGGTTGCTTATTACCGTGGGCAAAACATTTTGGAGAGAGGCACGGTGGTCACGTTGCGGTCTTCCTAGACCGCGCCTATTTAAGGGCACGCTCCGGCCACCCGCACTCCCACCTCATCACTTGCCCAGAAGTTCCCTTCCCACCGGATGCTCTCTGCCCCCTCTCTCCCCGCTCCGCTCTCAGGCTCCCCAGTCCAGTCCCCGACCGCCCTGGAGCAGCCTACCGTCGCAACGCAGCCGGGCATCCATGGTAGGGTAAGCCGCGCTCTGGGTCCATCTCTTGGGCCCGACTTTTCTTTCTGTTCAAGGTTTCTCTTGTTTTTTTATATTTTTTTTTTTGCTCTCTATGGGTTTATTATCTGCTCCGAAATCGAGAGGGGATTGGGGATTCTGGGGAGGGTTTAGGATTGATCCAGAGGAGCATCGGGATCGATCAGCATGTGGTGGATTCAGGTGCGTACGTGCGTGGTATCGGCGGGGAACAGGTGTCAGTCTGATGGAGCAAATGCGCGCGGGATCATCCGGGAGACGGATGATTTAGCGCCGCCGATGTGATTCCAGCCCGTTTTTTTTTCTTCGACGATAGCTGTGTTGGAGGATCCTTCCCCTGTAAAAAGTAGAGAAGAAAAAAAGAGACGGCGGCAGAGAAGGGCCTTGTGCTGTTCTGCGCTGCCGAGACTGATCAATCTCGTGGCCGGTCGCAGCAGTTGTGGGTTTCTATTTCTCTCTTTCAAGATGGTCACAAATTAGAGTCGAGATTTGCTGTGCTACTGCTCGTATGTGTGGTGGTGCAGGTTTGGCTTCCCTTCAGTATTGTTGCCTGCTAGTATGTGACGGTGCATGTACGTGCGCTCTGATTGCGGCTTGGCAGTCCCCGTAAGTTCGTTTTGAGGTGGGGACGACGCACGAACCGACAAGTATTTGTGCAGCTTGATTGGATTGTCGATTGCTTCTACTACGAGATGGCGCAGGTCCCCCATTCAGTACCGATGGATCCCAGAAAAACTTTTTCCAATCTTGAACATTGTCCTGTTGAATTTTCTCAGAAATTCTTCTGCTTAGTGATTAGTACCCTCCAAGTTTATGTTTGCTTGTAGTGGCACACAAATGGCAGCTGCTGGTTTAAGAGGAGCGGTACCTGGCCACACAATTGGACATGTTGTCACTGAGTGACCGCTGTTCAGATCGTTGGTTGCTTAAATCAATGGATATGGTCTTGAACTCAAGATTCGTCTCCTTTTTTTTCTGAAACAGGGGACGAAACAGAGCTCCTCGTCAATACTGGCTATGTTTGATTCGGGATTCCAAATAGCAATGAATGGCTAAAGAACTGCAAACCAAAATTGATGGCACTACTTTAGTTGGATACTGATCAATGTTGATCTATCAAAACAATGTACACTAGTGTCTATCAGAGTTACTACATGGTCGTAATTAATTATCTTCATTACTACTACTCTTCTTCTTTGAATAATGTACATGGTAGTTAGCATATGTTCTTTCCCAAAAAAGTTAGCATATGTTCTCAGTAACATTGATTATTCTTGATAATCTATCACTGTACCAAGAATTCAGTTAGATATATGTGAATCTAGCTTAGTTGCTCCTTTTTGCATCTAAATATGATCTCTTGATTAAACTGAGAGAGCATTTTGTTGGGTTATGTGGCATCTGTGTTATGAATCATTAGTTGAATTTATTATCTGTTTGTCTCAACATATGCTTCCTAAGATAGACTGATCTCACAGATTCTCCTGCATGTCATTGATTATTAATGGCAAGATAATTGATGCGATGAGTAGAAACTCAAGTACAGAAATCAAGGAATTGATCGCATCAACATGGAAGGAGTGACCAAATTGCGAATATCACATGCATAATGATGATGTAAGTGTTGTTAAATGTATATAATATGATAGCTATATTTAAATACTCATGCTCACTTGTGTAGTAACTTTCCCCATTAGAATCTGGTGCATAATTAAGGTCCAGCAACGATAAAAAAATGCACTAGCCCCAAACAAAGTTTCAGATGCAACACTAGTGCTCCCTGAATTAATCTACAAGGTTGTTGTTAGATTCCATATGCATAGTAATGACATGTAGGAAGGAAGCACCAATTTCACTGTATTCATTTTTTCGCGCTTGATATGCTTATTGAATCATTATATTCTAAAACACATAGATGCTAAATTTGTACCTTTATCTTGATGAGCAGACAAGTGGAGAAACCATTTCTAAGACTATGCAGATATGCCTCATTGCAGAACCATATTTATGTAGTTTACATTTAATGCGGAATGTCGTGAATTCATATATGGAGGGTGTACAATATCATGATTTCTAGTTGCATTTCCTGTCTTGTATTATAGGTTTCATCACAGTGGCCAGGACTCCCTGTTGGTGTTAAGTTTGATCCAACTAATCAGGAACTGCTCAGACACTTGGAAGGAAAGGTTGGGAGGGAAGCATCTCATGTACTAATAGATAACTTTATTCCAACGATAAAGGAGGAGGAAGGAATCTTCTATACACATCCCCAAAATCTCCCTGGTATCTTATTTGTCACTTGTTATTAGGACCTTCTGAATTACCTAGTTAGCTAATACTCCCTTCTTTGTATAATTGTTGCCTGCCAAAACCCACCGGCGAGCAGCGACGAGCAACACGAAGAGCCGGGAGGCTTCCAAGACAGCTGGTGGGCCCTGGTCCCTCGGTCGACGGCCCGCAATGCTCTGGCACACGTCCTGACGGTCGCAAGGGCGTGCCACCTGACCTATACCTGATCAGGGAGGTGTTGGATCGCTTCGATTAGTTTCCTGCATGGTAGACACGTAAACATTAAATGAGCCTCGATCGGCTCTCAGGTTACCTCGCTCATCGGCTCAAAGAGCCAATTGACCCATGGTTCATGTTAGATCTTGCAATAACATGGGTGTCCTCGCTTCATTAATATTAAGCTAAATCGTTCTACGACAGTTTAGGGTTTTCACCGCATAACCGGAACATCCTACACGTAGTTGAGCCTAGCAGATACGAAAGATGGTGGAAAACTAACCCTAAAAGAGGCCTAAAATCCAACATAGAGTCGATTCCCGGAACATCCCTTCTAGGATCGGTAAGCCATACCTAGCGCACTACCGGATCGTTCAACCCGTTTGCAAGGCCTAACCATACGGATATCAAACTAATCCTTGCAGAACAAGGAGCAACTATAACAGATCAAATCTACTAAATAAAGATGAAGCAAGATGCCGCCCTTACACCTAAGATAGGTGTAAGGACGGCTAGACATCGAGGGGCAGCATAGCTAAGCAAGCATATCAGAAGAACAACGATGCAAGCCCCAAAACATCTACGATAAGTAGTGTTACTCGCCATCAACAAGGCTTCAGTACGAGTAACACCAGATAACGAATAAACCTGTACTTGCCTAGATCGCAAGATGCGATCTAGGCAGCATGATGCTTACCCGGAAGAAACCCTCGAAACAAGGGGTGGCGATGCGCCTAGATTGTGTTTGTTGTGAACGTGGTCGTCCTCCTTTCTCAATAACCCTAGGTACATATTTATAGTCCGTAGACTTTCTATCTTTGGAATACACCTAACCGTTTACGAGCTAAACTCTATCTCTTAATTCTAAACTAAGATGCAATCTACTATAATATACAGATACACGGGCAATCTAGCCCAAACTCTCGTGGCAAGGCCGATTTAGAGACACTTCATGCGCATATCCTCCAAGCCCATCTCAATTACGGCCCATCTCCTTATTTGGCCAAAATCCGGTGATAACACATGCCCCCCTGGTTTTGGTAATGATAATTTCAAAACCACTCTGTTTTTTCTTCGTCGGGTCACGCGTTGCAGAGCAGAACCGCTTCAGTATCTTTCCATCATGATGCCCTGTCTTCTCAACTTCTGCACGATTGACAGTTTTGGCACCGCGTCCTCGAAAACTGCTCAAGCATTAAATCTCCACTATATCCCCCTTATTTAACCGCATCGAGCAGTTCATCTCTTCATTCCCCTGCTCCGTACTAGCCATCGGCAAAAAACCCCCTCCGTAACCATGTCTTCCTCTTCCTCCTCTGCCTCTTCCGGCCTATCCTTCCGCTCCTCCTCCTCCAGCGAGCTAGAGCCGGAAGTCAATCTGATGGCCATATACGAGGCTCTCGCCCCCAAGTATTGGGACGCGAGGGATTGGGACTCCTCCATCGAGTCAGAGGGCGACGAGCCCCTCACCGACGGGGAAGAAGACCTCCAGTTCCTCGTTGACGGGGCGCTGGAGGCGGCAAGCGACGACGACCTCTTCTCATGGGAGGCGGACCTCTCCTCCGACGAAGAGGAAGAAGAAATGGAGGAGGACTCCTCCTCCGCGGAGTACCCACCGGCCAAGCGCTTCCGCGCCGGGTCGGATGACGATGACGACGACGACGAGGAGGAGGATGAAGCCCCTGCCGGCGGCTTCATCAGCAGCGACGAGGACGCCGCCGGCAGCAGCGCCGACAACGGCGAGGACGGCGACGACGAGGGCAGCGACGGCCCTTAGATTAGGGAGTAGTGCAGGGCTAGTAGTGGTAGTGCATTAGGCATCGGATGATCCTTTTGAGAGCCATCGGCTCTTCCTTGTAAAATCTTTCTGTTAATCAATGAAGAATGTTCCTCCAATTTGATTTTCCAATTGTCCAATTCTAATCTTCCGATTGTCAAAGTAGGTCAACGCACCAAGAACCGATAGCAGCGTATCGGTCTTTCACCATCAAACGCCCATAAGGCTAACCCGATAACCAAATTAGACAGGTTCAAGCAGACATTCCCAAAATTCAGATGATAACTTGATACCTGCTCATAATATTTTGTAGCTCTAGAGTCGATGGATGCGCATCGGCTGTTTTTATTCTCAAGTCGATGTCTGTGCATCGGCTGTACCTAGCATCCTGTTGCTTTGCACATATTTTTTTTTATCGGCCGATTTCATACATCGGCCCCCAAATTGTTTTTTTTACTAGCCGATTTCGTGCATCGGCCTCCATATTTTACTGCCCATCATCCCACATACTTGGGAAATACTTCTTTAGATGCTGGCCATTGACGACCACTGGGAACTTCACCCCATCCAACTGCTCGAGCATGTATGCATTCCCCTTTAAAACTTGGTCGACTTTGTACGGCCCGTGCCAATTTGGAGACCATTTACCATACGCTTTATCCTTAGTCCCCAACGGCAACACAGCTTCCCATACCAGATCACCAACGTGGAACTCCTTCGGTCTCACCTTCTTATTATATGCGCGAGCTACCTTGGCTTTCTTTTCCTTGATTTTCTCAAGCGACCATAATCTGAGTTCCGTTACATCCTCAATGCTGTCACTCATCAGGGCTGCATATTCTTCAGTTGTTAAATCATTCTGAAACATAGTCCGTCTCGAGCCAGCCGTGATTTCCCAGGGCAACACAGCTTCTTGTCCGTAGACCACATGGTATGGCGAGGTCTTTATTGCTCCATGACACGACATGCGATAAGCCCACAAAGCCTCTGACAACACCTCGTGCCAACGTCTAGGATACTCGTCAATTTTCCTCTTAATCAGCTTGATAAGGCTCTTGTTGGACGCTTCAGCTTGCCCATTTGCTTGAGCATAGTATGGAGACGATCGGATCAGCTTGATTCCCATGTCCTCGCAGAACTTTCTAAACTCCTTAGAAACGAAAACCGAACCTCCATCGGTCGTGATAGTCTGGGGAATCCCGAATCTATGAATGACATGCTCCTTCACGAAACTGATGACATCTTTGGATGCTACTGACTTCATAGGGACAGCCTCCACCCACTTAGTAAAATAATCTGTAATGGCCAGAACCCACTCATGGCCTTTGCTCGATGGAGGATGAATTTTGCCGATCATATCCATGCCCCAACCTCGAAATGGCCAAGGTTTGATGATGGGATTCATCGCTGATGCAGGTACCATCTGAATACTCCCAAACTTCTGACATGCTTGACACCCTTTATAGTACTTAAAACAATCCTCAAGCATGGTGGGCCAATAAAATCCCGATCGCCTGATCAGCCATTTCATCTTATGAGCCGATTGATGCGTTCCACAGGCACCTTCATGTACCTCGTGTAAGAGCCGATTGGACTCGGCTGGTCCCAAACATTTGAGAAGTAACCCTTCCAACGTCATGTAGAACATGTCATCCCCAATTAGGACGTACTTCATGGCCTTGTATCTTATCCGTTTAGGTGCCCCCCGAGCCGAATCTTTCAAGTAATTGAAGATATCGGCTTTCTAGTAATCCGGTTCCAGGAATTGTACCTGAACATCGGCTCCACCTGCTAGCTCGATGTTGTGCTTTACTCTGGCTACGTGACATGCTTGAGGTGAGATTATTGCTTTTTATTTTTTGGGACCGATCGCAGGGATTGGCCTTGCCACGTACGTCCATTGCCCCTGGTCTTGCTACTCTGTCAGGCCGGTGGATAAGACCAGCCTCACCCCATTTTTTGAAGCTTCGATGCGCTCACAGCCGTCCAAACTGATTCCAGAGATCGGCTCTTGATCGTCTGCATCCCAAATGTTCATGCCAGCTAGTGAGATCTCGATCGAGTCATCTGCATGAACGACCTCCACTTCATCTCCATCCCACTGTATCAGGCATTGGTGCATCGTGGATGGAATGCAGCAGTTGGCGTGAATCCAATCTCTCCCTAGCAGGACAGCGTAGGTGCTCTTGCTGTCGACAATGAAGAACGACGTAGGGATAGTTTTCCGGCCTATGGTTAGATCCACGTTCAGAATGCCTTGTGCTTCTGATGCTTGGCCGTTGAAATCGCTTAGTGTGACGTTGGTTTTGATCAGATCTTCGTTAGAGCGTCCCAAACGCCGTAGCATGGAGTATGGCATTATATTGACTGCCGCTCCCGTGTCGACCAACATCTTGTTGACAGGCTGCCCATTGATATAACCTCTTAGGTACAGGGCCTTCAAGTGCCTGTAGCTCCTTTCTCGTGGCTTCTCAAAGATAACTGGCCGTGGACCGCAGTCAAACTGTGCTACTGGCACTTCTTCAGTTCTTGGAGCATGAAACTCCGACGGCAGTATAAACACCATATTTGTGTCAGCCGATGCATCTGCATCGGCTTTTGTCTGTTTGGGGCGCCATTCTTTCTTCTATGGCCGCGCCTCCGTCTCCAATGTCTGCTGAATCTTCACGGCCAGATCGGGCCGTGCTTTCCTCAACGTGTACAGGTACTGCGCCTCGGCTTCCTCCAAGTTACGTAGTCGCTGAACCCTACGCTTCTGGGAATGACTGAGTCCGTCAGGGCACCACCTTGGCCGGTGGTACCTATCTTCTTCTTCATCTCCTGACTCCTCGACGTCTTCATCTCGAGATGACTCAGCTCGTCCGCTCTGAGGTGGGAGAGGCCCTAGACGCTTGAACACTGAAACCTCGCTTGTGCCCTTCCTCTGCTGTCTACATTCTAGGCAGTTGTCGATTGTAGGCAATCGGCTCATTCATGTGTCCCAGCAGTGCTTAAAGAAAGGACAATCCCAGTGCCTGTCCATGTCCTCCAGCTCTCTTGATCTCCCTTTGGCGCGGCGTTCATATCCTTCGTCGTCTCTGTCATGTCGACGATGTTTTCTGTTGTCCGCGTCTGACCGACGATATCTGTTGTCATTGATACGTCTCCGACGTATCGATAATTTCTTATGTTCCATGCCACATTATTGATGATATCTACATGTTTTATGCATACTTTATGTCATATTTATGCATTTTCCGGCACTAACCTATTAACAAGATGCCGAAGAGCCAGTTGCTGTTTTCTGCTGTTTTTGGTTTCAGAAATCCTACAAAGGAAAGATTCTCGGAATTGGACGAAATCAACGCCCAGGGTCCTATTTTGCCACGAAGCTTCCAGAAGACCGAAGAGGATAAGAAGTGGGGCCACGAGGCGGCCACACACTAGGGCGGCGCGGCCTGGGCCTTGGCGCGCCGGCCTGTTGTGTGGGGCCCTCGTGTGGCCCCCTGACCTGCCCTTCCGCCTACTTAAAGCCTCCGTCGCGAAACCCCCAGTACCGAGAGCCACGATACGGAAAACCTTACTGAGACGCCGCCACCGCCAATCCCATCTCGGGGGATTCGGGAGATCGCCTCCGGCACCCTGCCGGAGAGGGGAATCATCTCCCGGAGGACTCTTCACCGCCATGGTCGCCTCCGGAGTGATGTGTGAGTAGTTCACCCCTGGACTATGGGTCCATAGCAGTAGCTAGATGGTCGTCTTCTCCTTATGTGCTTCATTGTCGGATCTTGTGAGCTGCCTAACATGATCAAGATCATCTATCTGTAATGCTATATGTTGTGTTTGTCGGGATCCGATGGATAGAGAATACTATGTTATGTTGATTATCAATCTATTACCTATGTGTTGTTTATGATCTTGCATGCTCTCCGTTATTAGTAGAGGCTCCGGCCAAGTTTTTGCTCTTAACTCCAAGAGGGAATATTTATGCTCGATAGTGGGTTCATGCCTCCATTAAATGCGGGACGAGTGACAGAAAGTTCTAAGGTTGTGGATGTGCTGTTGCCACTAGGGATAAAACATTGATGCTATGTCCGAGGATGTAGTTATTGATTACGTTACACACCATACTTAATGCAATTGTCTGTTGTTTGCAACTTAATACCGGAAGGGGTTTGGATGATAACCTGAAGGTGGACTTTTTAGGCATAGATGCATGCTGGATAGCGGTCTATGTACTTTGTCGTAATGCCCAATTAAATCTCACAATACTTATCATATCATGTATGTGCATTGTCATGCCCTCTCTATTTGTCAATTGCCCGACTGTAATTTGTTCACCCAACATGCTATTTATCTTATGGGAGAGACACCTCTAGTGAACTGTGGACCCCGGTCCTATTCTTTTACATTGAATACAATCTGCTGCAATACTTGTTTTACTGTTCTTCGCAAACAATCATCATCCACACTATACATCTAATCCTTTGTTACAGCAAGCCGGTGAGATTGACAACCTCACTGTTTCGTTGGGGCAAAGTACTTTGGTTGTGTTGTGCATGTTCCACGTTGGCGCCGGAATCCCTGGTGTTGCGCCGCACTATAGTTCGCCGCCATCAACCTTCAACGTGCTTCTTGACTCCTACTGGTTCGATTAAACCTTGGTTTCTTACTGAGGGAAACTTGCTACTGTGCGCATCACACCTTCCTCTTGGGGTTCTCAACGGACGTGTCAACTACAGGCATCAATCAAATTTCTGGCGCCGTTGCCGGGGAGATCAAGACACGCTGCAAGGGGAGTCTCCACAATCCAATCTCTTTACTTTGTTTTTGTCTTGCTTTATTTTATTTACTACTTTGTTTGCTGCATTATATCAAAACACAAAAAAATTAGTTGCTAGTTTTACTTTATTTACTGTCTTGCTCTCTATATCAAAAACACACAAAAATTAGTTACTTGCATTTACTTTATCTAGTTTGCTTTATTTACTGTTGCTAAAATGAATACTCCTGAAAACACTAAGTTGTGTGACTTCACAACCACAAATAATAATGATTTCCTATGCACACCTATTGCTCCACCTGCTACTACAGCAGAATTCTTTGAAATTAAACCTGCTTTACTGAATCTTGTTATGAGAGAGCAATTTTCTGGTGTTAGTTCCGATGATGCTTGCTGCCCATCTTAATAATTTTGTTGAACTATGTGAAATGCAAAAGTATAAGGATGTAGATGGTGATATTATAAAATTGAAATTGTTTCCTTTCTCATTAAGAGGAAGAGCTAAAGATTGGTTGCTATCTCTGCCTAGAAATAGTATTGATTCATGGACTAAATGCAAGGATGCTTTTATTGGTAGATATTATCCCCCTGCTAAAATTATATCTTTGAGGAGTAGCATAATGAATTTTAAACAATTGGATAATGAGCATGTTGCACAAGCTTGGGAAAGAATGAAATCTTTGGTTAAGAATTGCCCAACCCATGGACTGACTACTTGGATGATCATCCAAACCTTTTATGCAGGACTGAACTTTTCTTCGCGGAACCTATTGGATTCAGCTGCTGGAGGTACCTTTATGTCCATCACTTTGGGGGCGGCTTCAAAGATTCTTGATGATATGATGATAAATTACTCTGAATGGCACACGGAAAGAGCTCCACAAGGTAAGAAGGTAAATTCTGTTGAAGAAACCTCCTCCTTGAGTGATAAGATTGATGTAATTATGTCTATGCTTGTGAATAATAGGACTAATGTTGATCCTAATAATGTTCCGTTAGCTTCATTGGTTGCTCAAAAAGAACATGTTGATGTAAATTTCATTAAAAATAACAATTACAATAATTCTAGGCCATATCCTCGCTAATGGTAACTCTTATGGTAGATATGTTTCACCTAATGAGGAAAAGATGTTGGAAATTGAAAGATCCACCAAGAGCTTTATGCAATCACAATATGAGCAAAACAAATTGTTTACTAAAACTATGAATGAACAATCTACCTTGTTGAAGAGTATAGGAAATCAACTTGAAAATCTGAATATGGAGATTTATGGGTTGCAAACTAAACTTGCAAATGCTGAAAACCGAATCTCATACATGTCTGCGTCACAATCTTCTTTAATTAATAAAATGGCTGCTAAACCTGAGGATATTGAAAATAAAATTGTTACTACAGCAAATGCCATCCAAGTTAGAATTAATGAGAATATAAGGTCAATGGCTGAATTGCATGCTAGGTGGGAAAGAGAAGAAAATGAAAAACTTGCTAAAGAGAATAATGTAGCTAAAGTTTGGACTATTACCACCACTAGTAATGTTAATGCTTCACATGTTGCTACACCTCCTACTATCAATGGTAAAATAATTGGTGTTGGCAATGTTTCTACTCCTGATGTAAAGCCTGCAAAACTGCCGGAAACTGCTAAAACTGCTGAAATTTTTTCCAACATTGGGGATGATGATCCCATTGCTGTAGATCATAATGGTTTGGATTTTGATGATTGCCACATCTCTGAAGTTATAAAGTTCTTACAAAAACTTGCTAAGAGTCCTAATGCTAGTGCTATAAATTTGGCATTTACAAAACATATTACAAATGCTCTCATCAAAGCTAGAGAAGAGAAACTAAAACTTGAAACTTCTATTCCTAGGAAGTTAGAAGATGGTTGGGAGCCCATCATTAAGATGAGGGTCAATGATTTTGATTGTAATGCTCTATGTGATCTTGGTGCAAGTATTTCCGTTATGCCTAAAAAACTCTATGATATGCTTGACTTGCCACCATTGAAAAATTGTTATTTGGATGTTAATCTTGCTGATAATGCTAAAAGAAACCTTTGGGGAGGATTGATAATGTTCGTATTATGGTTAACAATAACCTTGTCCCCGTTGATTTTGTTGTCTTGGATATTGAATGCAATGCATCTTGTCCCATTATATTGGGAAGACCTTTTCTTCGAACTGTTGGAGCTATCATTGATATGAAGGAAGGTAATATTAAATATCAATTTCCTCTCAAGAAAGGTACGAAACACTTCCCTAGAAAGAGAATGAAGTTACCTTTTGATTCTATTATTAGAACAAATTATGATGTCGATGCTTCATCTCTTGATAATACTTGATTTACACTTTCTGCGCCTAGCTGAAAGGCGTTAAAGAAAAGCGCTTATGGGAGACAACCCATGTTTTTACTACAGTACTTTGTTTTATATTTGAGTCTTGGAAGTTGTTTACTACTGTAGCAACCTCTCCTTATCTTAGTTTTGTGCATTGTTGTGCCAAGTAAAGTCTTTGATAGTAAGGTTCATACTAGATTTGGATTACTGCGCAGAAACAGATTTCTTTGTTGTCACGAATCTGGGCCTAATTCTCTGTAGGTAACTCAGAAAATTATGCCAATTTACGTGAGTGATCCTCAGATATGTACGCAACTTTCATTCAATTTGGGCATTTTCATTTGAGCAAGTCTGGTGCCACTTTAAAATTTGTCTTTACGAACTGTTCTGTTTTGACAGATTCTGCCTTTTATTTCGCATTGCCTCTTTTGCTATGTTGGATGAATTTCTTTGATCCATTAATGTCCAGTAGCTTTGTGCAATGTCCGGAAGTGTTAAGAATGATTATGTCACCTCTGAACATGTAAATTTTTATTGTGCACTAACCCTCTAATGAGTTGTTTTGAGTTTGATGTGAAGGAAGTTTTCAAGGGTCAAGAGAGGAGTATGATATACTATGATCAAGAGGAGTGAAAGCTCTAAGCTTGGGGATGCCCCGGTGGTTCACCCCTGCATATTTTAAGAAGACTCAAGCGTCTAAGCTTGGGGATGCCCAAGGCATCCCCTTCTTCATCGACAACATCATCGGGTTCCTCCCCTGAAACTATATTTTTATTCGAGTCACATCTTATGTGCTTTGCTTGGAGCGTCTGTTTGTTTTTGTTTTTGTTTTTGTTTGAATAAAATGGATCCTAGCATTCATTGTGTGGGAGAGAGACACGCTCCGTTGTTGCATATGGACAATATGTCCTTAGGCTTTACTCATAGTATTCATGGCGAAGGTTGAATCTTCTTCGTTAAATTGTTATATGGTTGGAATCGGGAAATGCTACATATAGTAATTCTAAAATGTCTTGAATAATTTGATACTTGGCAATTGTTGTGCTCATGTTTAAGCTCTTGCATCATATACTTTGCACCCATTAATGAAGAAATACATAGAGCTTGCTAAAATTTGGTTTGCATATTTGGTCTCTCTAAAGTCTAGATAATTTCTAGTATTGAGTTTTGAACAACAAGGAAGACGGTGTAGAGTCTTATAATGTTTACAATATGTCTTTTATGTGAGTTTTGCTGCATCCGGTTCATCCTTGTGTTTGTTTCAAATAACCTTGCTAGCCTAAACCTTGTATCGAGAGGGAATACTTCTCATGCATCCAAAATCCTTGAGCCAACCACTATGCCATTTGTGTCCACCATACCTACCTACTACATGGTATTTCTCCGCCATTCCAAAGTAAATTGCTTGAGTGCTACCTTTAAATTTCCATCATTCGCATTTGCAATATATAGCTCATGGGACAAAATAGCCTTAAAAACTATTGTGGTATTGAATATGTACTTATGCACTTTATCTCTTATTAAGTTGCTTGTTGTGCGATAACCATGTTTTCTGGGGACGCCATCAACTCTTTGTTGAATATCATGTGAGTTGCTATGCATGTTCGTCTTGTCTGAAGTAAGGGCGGTTTTCATAATCAAATGGTTTGAGTATGCATACTGTTAGAGAAGAACATTGGGCCGCTAACTAAAGCCATGAATCATGGTGGAAGTTTCAGTTTGGACATAAAACCTCAATCTCTTATGAGAATATTAACTGTTGTTGAATGCTTAAGCATTAAAAGAGGAGTCCATTATCTGTTGTCTATGTTGTCCCGGTATGGGTGTCCAAGTTGAAGAATGATCAAAAGCGAGAAATCCAATGCGAACTTTCTCCTTAGACCCTTGTACGAGCGGCATAGAGGTACCCCTTTGTGACACTTGGTTGAAACATATGTTATGCAATGATGATCAGTGTTAACCCAAGCTAATTAGGACAACGTGCGGGCACTATTAGTACACTATGCATGAGGCTTGCAACTTGTAAGATATAATTTACATGATACATATGCTTTATTACTACCATTGACAAAATTGCTTCATGTTTTCAAAATAAAAGCTCTAGCACAAATATAGCAATCGATGCTTTCCTCTTTGAAGGACCTTTCTTTTACTTTTATGTTGAGTCAGTTCACCTATTTCTCTCCACCTCAAGAAGCAAACACTTGTGTGAACTGTGCATTGATTCCTACATACTTGCATATTGCACTTGTTATATTACTTTACATTGACAATATCCATGAGATATACATGTTATAAGTTGAAAGCAACCGCTGAAACTTAATCTTCCTTTGTGTTGCTTCAATACCTTTACTTTGATTTATTGCTTTATGAGTTAACTCTTATGCAAGACTTATTGATGCTTGTCTTGAGGTACTATTCATGAAAAGTCTTTGCTTTATGATTCATTTGTTTATTCATGTCATTACCATTGTTTTGATCACTGCATTCATTACATATGCTTACAATAGTATGATCAAGGTTATGATGGCATGTCACTCCGTAAATTATCTTTGTTATCGTTTACTCGCTCGGGACGAGCAGGAACTAAGCTTGGGGATGCTGATACGTCTCCGACGTATCGATAATTTCTTATGTTCCATGCCACATTATTGATGATATCTACATGTTTTATGCATACTTTATGTCATATTTATGCATTTTCCGGCACTAACCTATTAACAAGATGCCGAAGAGCCAGTTGTTGTTTTCTGCTGTTTTTTGTTTCAGAAATCCTACAAAGGAAATATTCTCGGAATTGGACGAAATCAACGCCCAGGGTCCTATTTTGCCACGAAGCTTCCAGAAGACCGAAGAGGATAATAAGTGGGGCCACGAGGCGGCCACACACTAGGGCGGCGCGGCCTGGGCCTTGGCCGCGCCGGCCTGTTGTGTGGGGCCCTCGTGTGGCCCCCTGACCTGCCCTTCCGCCTACTTAAAGCCTCCGTCGCGAAACCCCCAGTACCGAGAGCCACGATACGGAAAACCTTCTAGAGACGCCGCCGCCGCCAATCCCATCTCGGAGAGGGGAATCATCTCCCGGAGGACTCTTCACCGCCATGGTCGCCTCCGGAGTGATGTGTGAGTAGTTCACCCCTGGACTATGGGTCCATAGCAGTAGCTAGATGGTCGTCTTCTCCTTATGTGCTTCATTGTCGGATCTTGTGAGCTGCCTAACATGATCAAGATCATCTATCTGTAATGCTATATGTTGTGTTTGTCGGGATCCGATGGATAGAGAATACTATGTTATGTTGATTATCAATCTATTACCTATGTGTTGTTTATGATCTTGCATGCTCTCCGTTATTAGTAGAGGCTCGGCCAAGTTTTTGCTCTTAACTCCAAGAGGGAGTATTTATGCTCGATAGTGGGTTCATGCCTCCATTAAATCGGGACGAGTGACAGAAAGTTCTAAGGTTGTGGATGTGCTGTTGCCACTAGGGATAAAACATTGATGCTATGTCCGAGGATGTAGTTATTGATTACATTACGCACCATACTTAATGCAATTGTCTCGTTGTTTGCAACTTAATACCGGAAGGGGTTCGGATGATAACCTGAAGGTGGACTTTTTAGGCATAGATGCATGCTTGGATAGCGGTCTATGTACTTTGTCGTAATGCCCAATTAAATCTCACAATACTTATCATATCATGTATGTGCATTGTCATGCCCTCTCTATTTGTCAATTGCCCGACTGTAATTTGTTCACCCAACATGCTATTTATCTTATGGGAGAGACACCTCTAGTGAACTGTGGACCCCGGTCCTATTCTTTTACATTGAATACAATCTGCTGCAATACTTGTTTTACTGTTCTTCGCAAACAATCATCATCCACACTATACATCTAATCCTTTGTTACAGCAAGCCGGTGAGATTGACAACCTCACTGTTTCGTTGGGGCAATGTACTTTGGTTGTGTTGTGCAGGTTCCACGTTGGCGCCGGAATCCCTGGTGTTGCGCCGCACTATACTTTGCCGCCATCAACCTTCAACGTGCTTCTTGACTCCTACTGGTTCGATTAAACCTTGGTTTCTTACTGAGGGAAACTTGCTACTGTGCGCATCACACCTTCCTCTTGGGGTTCCCAACGGACGTGTCAACTACACGCATCAGTCATCTACGTCGTACCGCTGGCGCCGGTCGTACTGGTACTCATATTTGTTAAGGAGATGCGCGGAGAGTGGTCGTTGGTACCGCACGCTTCTCACTTCTTCCTCGGTGAGGTACCGTCTGTTATCATATTGGGGCCGGTCGCGTGGATCGGCCTCCTTCTTATCCTTGCCACGGGAGTGGCTGCTCTCCTCTTTATCTTTACCATGGCGGTCTACAGGCCCTACCATGTTGATATCGAAAGAGAAACCTAGCTGACGCTTAGTGGAATGGTTGAGCTCCACCATGTTGACGCCAGGAAACGGTTGCATGTCCACTTTCATGGCAAACTGACCGAAGATCAATCGGCCTTGTTCTATTTCCATTTGAATCTGTCCACGCAACACTTTGCAGTCGTTGGTGACGTGGGTGAACGTGTGATGCCATTTGCAGTACGGTCTCCCGTTCAACTCTTGCACCGTAGGGATCTTATGGCCTTCGGGTAACTTCAGCTGTTTTTCCTTCAGCAGCAAATCGAAAATCTGCTCAGTTTTGCTTATATCAAAGTCAAACCCTTTCGAAGGCCCTGGTTGTTTTACCCATCTGCAGGACACGGGGCCTCCCCCCGAGTCCATTCAGCCACGGCGACTTCCTGATCTTCTACAAAGTCTTCAACTTCATCTGCCTCGACCAGGCCTATCGGGCGCTTGAACTTGTCTTGGTACAATTCTGGGTGGCGCTGTTCATATAATGTTAACTTCTGAACCATGTGTGCCAGTGAATTGTATTCCACTTGGAAAGTCAGATCCTTGAGTGGCGCTGCGAGGCCTGCCACTGCTAGCTCGACTGCTTCTTTCTCTGTTAAACGAACCGAATAACATCGGTTCTTGACAGTCCTGAAACGCTGAATGTACTCAGACACCGTCTCTCCCCGCCTTTGCCGCACCTGCGTCAGATCGGCAATGCCAGCTTCGGTAGCTTCTGAGTGGTATTGTACATGAAACTGCTCTTCCAGTTGCTTCCATGTCCGAACTGAGTCTGGTGGCAACGAGGTGTACCACCCAAAAGCTGGACCTGTGAGAGATTGCGCAAAGAACCTTACACGTAGCGGGTCTGATGCTGAAACCATGCCCAACTGTGCCAAATATCGGCTCACATGCTCAATTGAGCTAGACCCTTCTGATCCACTGAACTTTGTGAAGTCAGGGAGCCAATACTTGGGCGGCAGCGGGATCAGGTCATATTCGTTGGGATAGGGCTTGGAATAGCCGATTGTTCTCCTCTTTGGCAGGATACCGAACTGATCTCTCAGGATTGCACTGATTTGGTCCATGGTATGCGCTGCAGGGGCTGAGCTTTCATGACTCGTTCCGGTGGCATATTTAGCTAGCCACGCCTGTTTCTCAGCGTCTGCTCCAGAACTCCCTCCTGCTCCTGCAATCCCTCCTGCTGTAATCTGGTTCGTGTGCGCCCAGTTGTTGCAGTCCGGCACGTATGTGCACACGTATCCGTGTGGGATCTCTTTGGGCGGCTCATACAAGAATTGGTAATCGCCAGGATCACCTCCAACCTTGTAGACGACGTATGCCGGTGAACCTTGTTGCTGTGGCGCTGCAAACGTGAATGCCAGTTGCGGTCTGGTGTGGAACGGTAATTCTCCTTGGTGAGTCCCTAGGGCAGGTCCTGACGGAGAATACTGATGCTTCATGATTTCCTGAACCACACGAAGCGCAACACGCTCGAAAGCGTTCACCAGGCTCTCAGAATGACGATGTAGAGAATGAGCCACCATATAATTGGTTTCCTGGCGCAGGGCTCTGGTGCGCTCCTCCGAAGGAAGAGACAGATCTACTCCATCGAGCACGCCTTCGGGTGTGAATCCCTTGAACCTAATGCCATGCGAGCGGGTTTTCTCGAAAGAGCCGATGAGATCGGCTTCGAAGAGAGCCTTAAGCTCATCATACTTCTTCTTGTGCTCTTCAGGCAGATCTTCGTACTTGTCTGGTTTGTCCGTCATCTCAGCTGCAGATGTTGACGTGGTTGCTGCAGATTGTCCCACCGGGCGTGCCAGAATGTGTTGCCTGCCAAAACCCACCGGCGAGCAGCGACGAGCAACACGAAGAGCCGGGAGGCTTCCAAGACGGCTGGTGGGCCCTGGTCCCTCGGTCGACGGCCCGCAATGCTCTGGCACACGTCCCGGCGGTCGCAAGGGCGTGCCACCCGACCTATACCCGGTCGGGGAGGTGTTGGATCACTTCGATTAGTTTCCTGCATGGTAGACACGTAAACATTAAATGAGCCTCGATCGGCTCTCGAGTTACCTCGCTCATCGGCTCAAAGAGCCGATTGACCCATGGTTCATGTTAGATCTTGCAATAACATGGGTGTCCTGCTTCATTAATATTAAGCTAAATCGATCTACGACAGTTTAGGGTTTTCACCGCATAACCGGAACATCCTACACGTAGTTGAGCCTAGCAGATACGAAAGATGGTGGAAAACTAACCCTAAAAGAGGCCTAAAATCCAACATAGAGTCGATTCCCGGAACATCCCTTCTAGGATCGGTAAGCCATACCTAGCGCACTACCGGATCGTTCAACCCGTTTGCAAGGCCTAACCATACGGATATCAAACTAATCCTTGCAGAACAAGGAGCAACTATAACAGATCAAATCTACTAAATAAAGATGAAGCAAGATGCCGCCCTTACACCTAAGATAGGTGTAAGGACGGCTAGACATCGAGGAGCAGCATAGCTAAGCAAGCATATCAGAAGAACAATGATGCAAGCTCCAAAACATCTACGATAAGTAGTGTTACTCGCCATCAACAAGGCTTCAGTACGAGTAACACCAGATAACGAATAAACTTGTACTGCCTAGATCGCAAGATGCGATCTAGGAAGCATGATGCTTACCCGGAAGAAACCCTCGAAACAAGGGGTGGCGATGCGCCTAGATTGTGTTTGTTGTGAACGTGGTCGTCCTCCTTTCTCAATAACCCTAGGTACATATTTATAGTCCGTAGACTTTCTATCTTTGGAATACACCTAACCGTGTACGAGCTAAACTCTATCTCTTAATTCTAAACTAAGATGCAATCTACTATAATATACAGATACACGGGCAATCTAGCCCAAACTCTCGTGGCAAGGCCGATTTAGAGACACTTCATGCGCATATCCTCCAAGCCCATCTCAATTACGGCCCATCTCCTTATTTGGCCAAAATCCGGTGATAACAATAATATATAAGACATCTTACCAAAACGTCTTATATTGTGGGATGGAAGGGAGTATTACTTTGCTGAGTAAAATCTTAGTTAGTTTATTTTCATATGCCCCTGTAGGTATCAAGATGGATGGGAGCAGCAGCCATTTCTTCCACAAAATATCAAATGCTTACGAAGTTGGCAAGCGCAAGCGTCGCAAGATCAGCAATAGTAATACCACTGATTGTGATGAGAAGATCACATGGCACAAGACTGGAAAATCTTCACGCATCTTGGATAATGGCTGTCATAAAAGGTTGGAAGAAAATATTGGTTCTTCAAAAATGCTACAATGGAGAGAAAGTTAAAACTAACTAGACGATGCATTAGTGTCACCTTGGGGTAGAGGCAGGTGAAAAGCACGGGGAGCTTGTTGTGTCGAGAGTCTTTTGGCTGGTTAAAAACAACACTTGCAAGTCGCAGATGCATGCTGCTGATGCCGTATCTGGTTCATCTGCTGTGAAAATCAATCCTACAACCCCAAATATGTACCCTCCACTGCCTCGTCACCTAAGTTGTAGCCCATTGGAAACGGAACGGAATTAGGTACTCACAATTCATCATCTTTGCATTTTGTGTTACTTCGCTGTCATCAACCTCAAGTTTATTTTACTTACTGCATTTTCTGAAACTGTGACAGGATGAGGAAGAGCCCGACTCATCTGCTGTTCATGGCTATGCGGCACTGCCTCCGCTGTGCAACACCGACAACCATGAGAATTCGACGCATCTCAACAACTTGGATTCTACGTTCGGCGGATTCACTGACTTGAATTCTATGTTGTTTTCAACGCTTCGTGAGTTTCCCAATCTCACTGTAAGTGTAGCGTGTGCTGCGTTGCTGTTTGTAAGTGTTTGTCACGGAAAATCTCCTCATCGTGCGTTTCTTTCTTGTGATGGTTCGCAGGATAGCCTTGACTGGCTGTGCGGAAATGAGGCATAGCGCAGAGAGGAGGAGCACCGATCGGAAGAGGGTTCTGAAGTAGCCGCTCAACGGCAGAGAAACTGCATTTCCTCGTGATGTATTGGTGATTCATCTTCCGAGGAAATTTTTTCATATGATGTTTTGGTCTCCAAATCGGCGTACTTCACCTATGTTTCCAGTATAATTTAGTAGATGAGTCAGACATTCTCATCTCAGACTCGGAATGTTTAAGCCATGTAATGGATCATCGGGTGCTTTGAGATCATCTTTTTCCCCATTGAGACGTATTCTAGTTTGTTTAAGTCCAAACTTTGCTGCACTCCTTGTTGGTCCGACATAAATGTAGGACTACATGAGCCCAGCGCACTCTGGTGGTGCGTCGGCCTCTCATGTTAGTGTGTTATCAATGTTGTGTGAGTGTTTCTTTTCCACGGAGTAGACATGTTGGTTGTTATCTTATTGAGATTTATCTTTAATGGCAGAAACGCTCTGCTGCGACAATCTCCGATATTAGCGTGCTGCGTGGGCATTTCTTTTTCAGGTCGTAGACATGTTCATTGTTATCTTATTGAAATTTGTCTTTAAAAGCAACGCGCTATGAAATTTATTCTATGTGAGCATGAATAAGCAACGCATAAACATCTAGGAGATAAATTTCATTATACATGCATATATTCGAGGGCTATTAGTTGCTTAAACATGGGTGGAGGGTTTTGATTTTCTAATTATAGTAGCAAAATACAGACACCGGGTACAAAAGGATACTACAAACAGACACCAGGTACAAAAGGATACTACAAACTGGACTTGCAGCATCGGTATCTAGGCGTTCGTAGCAGCGATCCTAGGTAGCTTTTCTTCAACGGGTATCCCATGGATGAGGCGGTCGACTCAAAGCTCCTTACTACGGCGCATTGCTATAGCCGGTAGCTTCCTCTGTCTCAGCTGTCGGGCGGTTGCACATTTCGTGTGACGCTTGGTGGGGTCTGTCACGAAGAGGAGGTAGCACCAAGCCTATATTATCTACAAAATTGTATTACATGGAACGAGTCACAAGTTGGGTAAGAGCTAAATCAACCGTGTAATGGGTGTTGGTGGAGGGGAAAGGCTTACTTGTAGGCTATGGCAAGGTAGAATCTGAATCTGAACAACCGTATGTGGAATTGTTGGTGGGAACCTCTTCATCTTGTTTCTCTTCTGTGTGCTTGTGTTCTGGTTCTACAGTGGGCAAGGACATGCAATTGAAACTTATCGTGCAGCTAAATCGCCATGAACCATTGACTAACACCACGACGAGTACACGAAACTACAACAAATTCTAATGTGGACAAAAATGATCCACAACCAAGCTAGCATAGACAAACTAAAATTGATACGGTGGAACCGAAACACGGTTGCCCACACGCAAGGAAGCGCAACCAACAGAGCACCAACAACACGGTCCCACATCCATTCCAAAATCACAGAACGAGCTAGAGGTCGAACAAATCTAAAAAAGAAAGCCCAAACACCCCCATATCACCGATTCCACAACAATAGCATAGATCACTCACAAAGTAAGCCCCAGGTGACAGCCACAACCATGCCCACAGAATATCCAAAGCATACCGCCATGCCGATGAAATCTCACCACAAACCAGCATACATGAGCGACAACCACAACACGACTGAAACACAATGCATAACAAAGTTGTAATATAATTGAATATTCTAAATACAATGTATTCTGTGTATTTATTAGTAAGATGCAATTTCTCTAATTTTGAAATATTGTAATTTATTCTTTTATTGTTTTAATTCTTTTTCCAAATTATTTCTTTGAATTCAAAGATTCCCTTATCTGAAATTCAAATTCAAATTTTAATTATATTTGTATTTGAGTTCAGTTCAAACTCTTCCTCCTCAAAACCCTAATTTCAAAGAGTTCATGTCGAAATCTATACTCTCGCAATGTCAACCCTAATTCACAACGAGAGATAGACATCGATCCCTTTAGTTTTAGTTTCCAAGCGCGAAAAATTTCCTATTTTGATATGTAGAGTCACAACCCTTCTAGTTCTACCCCTCATTCGACCTAAAATGTGGGATGTCACAACCTTCCTTCCTTAAAGAAAACTTCATCCCCAAGCTGTGGTGTGGTATACCTGAACAACTCTGGATATGCTTTCCTCAGTTCCTCTTCCTATTCCCAGGAAAGCTTCTCTCTCGGGATGGTCTTTCCGTTGGACTTTGCAATACTTAATTGCTATATTCTAGAGTTTTTTCCAATTTTCGGCCAGAATTTTGGACGGTTTCTCAACATAGGTCAAATCAGAATGTAGATCCAATTCTTCATGTGAGATGGGTTCATCTGGTGTCTTTAGACACTTCGGGAGTTGTTAAACATGGAACACATTGTGTACCAGGGATAACCTTTCATGTTGTTCCAATTCAAAGGCTAAACCCTTGTTCCGACTAAGAATTTTGAAAGGTTCATGAGGCTAGGGCTAAAAGGGTATATTTAGATGGAATAATATCATCGGAGAAAAATGGCGGAGAGGGGTTATTGCATAATGGACTCTAATACTTGAACACATCCTTCCTCCTGCTATCAATGACCTCGAGACGTTTTAAATTATCGGGGGTGACAACATACACCAAGTTCCATTTAATCCATGAAACCTAGGTACAACGCGAACGTTCCTCAAAGACAACGTCCTCTTTGACAAACTGGACTGAAATTTTGAAAGGAAAAAACCTAACGGGAAATGTGTAGTAGCGTAGGTGCCCTTTTTGATTTTTGATTTTTTATATTTCGTAAATTATAAAATATTTCAATTTTATTTTTCTGCAAGTCACTCAAACACAACAAATAGAATAGGGGAAAAATAGTTTGGATTTTTTTTGCAATTTAAAATTTCAATTTATTTTAAAATTCAAAATAAATTCTTGAAATATCTATATATACCTTATAACATAAAAAATCCAAAATATTTTCCCAAATTCTAGTTGTTATGTTTACGTGATCTGCAAATTCCAAGTTCAAGGATTGTTTGGTTTGAGAGATACAAAAATGAGAAGTTGTTTGAGGGGGAGAAAAAAAAAGCTAGCACGAATCCTGATGCAAAATAGATGGTACGGATACGGGTGCGCGCTGAGCATCTGCTCTAAAAATCCACTCTTAAAACCTCGCTGCAAATTTTGGTGAGTAAGAGCATCTCTAACAGAACCCGTAAATCCCGTCGGAACCGAACTTTTCCGGCGGATTTACGGGTTCGGGCCAAATGTGTCGCAGATCAGCGACCGAAAAGATGGGCCGGCCCGTAAAATAAGTTCAGGGGCCCGAACAAGTCCCCGAACGGCCCCTATTAAAAGGGTTCGCGGAGGGGAGTTCGGGTCGCAAACCCTACTCCCCTCCGCCACCGCAACTCACCATTTCCGGCGAGCAATCCAGCTCGCCCCAACCACCGATCCAAAGTCCACCGCAACGCGATGTCGTCCCGTGGATGCTCCCAAGGCCGTGGCGCCGGATTGGGCGGCGGCGACTCACCGCCACACCCGCCCGTCTTCCGCACCGACGCGGAGCGGCGGAAATGGAACCGGTCGGAGGGCGCGCGCAAGCGCAGCGCCCGCCGGTGGACGAACTGGGGGCTCACGCCCCCAGGGAAGCTCGCCAGGTACGGCAACGCCGGTGAGGGCTCGTCCTCCGGCCAGTCAAGCCGCGCACCGCGGCTCATCGTCGCGGACAGCAGCGACGACGAGGACCTCATCCCCGCGTGGTCGCCCACCTTCTCCGCCGGGGACTATGTCCACGGCAGCGACGAGGAGGACGCCGTCCTCGCGCAGACTAAGGCCATCAGCGAGGCGGAGGCTCGCGCGCGCTTCCGCCGGGACGAGGCGGAAGCCGTCCGCCTCGTCCGTGAATACGAGGCGGCCCGCCGGGAGGCCCGCGTCCGCCGCGTCAAGCTCGAAATAGTCGAGCTTGACGCCGACGACGCGTGAAGCTCATCGACGACAGCGTCGGCGCCCTCTGTCGCCGAACCGCTGCACCACCACCGGCATCGCCGCGCGCGTAGGTCAATATAGTGGCCGCATTTTGCTTTAGCTAACTAGCGCCCGCCGGTGTACCAGTAGCGTAGCTTTAATTTTACGAATAATGTATGTTTTGATGCTCAATCGGAGCATCAATTTGATGTCGAACTATGATCATCGCCTAATTTACCCGCGCCATTTCAAATTCCGCTTTTCAGTTCCATTTTTACGGTTTCTAATCTGCGCCACTGCCAAATTCGAACGAACTAGTTTTCGGAAGACTGAAAACCTCTTTTTCCGTTTGCACTTTTTCGGGCCTTGCTAAAGATGCTCTAAAGAGGCAAAATCATCCACTAGGACAGAGAGAGAAAGGGGGGCCTATTTAAACGAGGACGTTGTATTGCGCTAGCCGCCGCGCTGCAGTACAGCTTCCGCTCTGTTGTCAATCGATCGACGAAAGAGCGACTGCATATTTAAACGAAGGCAACAGAAGCTGCTCAAAGAGGCTTTCCGTCGTTCCCTTCGGTCCGCGTGGCGCCACGGCAGAGTAATCGCTCGACTGGTGGTTAGGGTTCTCAGATCTGCTGCGGTGGAAGAGTAGTAATCTTCCTCTGGAAAGAATCGAGCTTGGGATCTGCTTTGGTTTTCGTCGATTGTCACTAATATGCCATGGTGCAGGAGCCGTGGCGTTAGGTATATGTGCCGTGCCTAACTGCTAGTGGAATCATTATTCAGAGTTCTGTACTTCTGTTTAAGATGTAGGCTCTGTTGTCGACGAAGCCGGGCGGGGAATGTACCTAGGTCTAGATCCAACAGAATGCGAGTATGTGTCAGACCAAAATCAACACAGATTCTCGCAAGCGATGAGAAAGTCCATCCATTTAAAAAAATCTCGGCATAATTAGAAGCATGACTTGAAGCCTCGGTTTTCAACTTTTCATCAGAGATGAACTCCGAGTAAAACGGCCCTACTAACAATCCAATCACATGTTAGTTTCGAGATAAGTGCATTTCTAACTTGAGGAGGCAGGGGGTCGATCATAAGAACATAGTATAAGAACAGTATAAATGAATCTGCTATCTAGGGTTAGTCTAGACAGTAGCAGGTTCAGCCGTTCAGGTAGACAGTAAGACTGGGGTCTGACAGTCTCGCGACCATGCATGGTTTAGCTGGCACTATCTTTTTCGAGCTCTCTTTTAGTCTAAGATTTGCTATCTTCATCCACTAATAATGCCAATTGTTTTGCTTGATGCTTTCTTGTGAAGCCTGCTTAGAACAACCTTTTGGGATTTTTCTTTTCTCGAGGGAGTGGTGTTTCAAATTTTTTTTAAACATGAATTTTGTTCAACCAACTTTGTGCTGAAGTCTGTTATGATCATTTCTTCACATTTATTATGTAATGATTTGTATGTTGTTTGTTTTGTGCGGAAATCTTCCCAGGCTTATGTACTCTGCTTAGCAAAACATAGGATGGGTTTACTTCTATTTCTAATGTTATCTATGTCTGCAGCTGTAAAAGAATTAATAGTCATGTATATGTGTTCTATCTGCAGCATGCCATATATGGTTTTGTTTATGTTTAATTTATGTTTTTATATGTTTTTGTTCTGTATGTCGTGCTCTGAAATTGAGGAGTTCTTTCATTGCTTTTTAGCCAAGAACGATGCAAAAAATGCCTATATGCCATCTCTTTACTGAACTCTGATTGTAAGCTCACCAAAACACTACTTCACTGCAACATAAGGCCAGTACTTAGGAGCATGCATGATTTCAGTTCTGTCTGCTTTTACATGTATTTATTTTATAAAAGTTAATTCTTATGATTGGATTGGACCTAGAAATTTAGGCAGAGAGCTCAGTTGGTGTAAAAACTTGTATTTCCAGCTTAGCATAGCTAATACATTGGGTCAATAAAATAAAGGCCTATTGATTAACCTCAAAATTATGATAATAACATCTCTGTTATGTACATTACTGGATTTTCTATCTGTTTGTTTTGAACTATGAAGCATGACATCATCAAGATAGATTAATCTCAATCATTCTGCTGCAGGCGTAATATTATCCCAATGGGCCTTTACAAGATGGTTGGCAAGCTAATCAGAAACGAAACTATATCAACTTCAGAAATAAGGAGGGAGTGCCTAAGGATTGGTAGTAGCGATGTAAGTCTGGTTAACTATTTATTATGACAATGTACATTCTTTTTTTTTAGAACATATACAGTGTACATTATTCTCGGTTTCCTGTGGTAGTTTTTGCACCCACTATAATATGTTGCGTAGAATTCAACACCGAGTAATCACTAATGCATACTAATTAAAGCATCTGACGCAAAAAAAAAGTATATTTATTTAGGATTTTTTCTTTGATTGATGAGTAGTTGTCAGGCCCAGTCTAAATTTTAAGACGCTCGAAAACTGATACTCTCGCTGCCCGCAAATTTGGGTCGTTTCGATAGTCTCCATGATGAAAAATGTAGCTCGTTTTAGAATTTGGGGCAGTCAAACTTTTTTAAGATTGAACATCACTATAGGAAATTTTAACAATATTGATTAAATAAAGCTTGTATTACTAAGTCCATTATGAAATGTAGTTTTGTGATGTAAAATGTTCTCATAGAAACTGATGATTGAAGTTTCAGCTTGGAGACTGAGTTGATGTTCCTAACGACATACATTTGTGATTAGAGGGACTATATAAACTGTTAATTCTGTATGATGATCCGTTGCTCCAATGATCGCATATGGATAATATGGCCCTTTCTATCCATCTACATGTGGAATTAAATAACACTTCACAATAAAATAAGAAAAATATAGTGACACAGATAATATTGTCTGCACACCTGTATAAACACACCCTACGCTCCTACGGTCATGCCAATAATAGTTGCGGCTTCTAATATTCCAATAATGTATATTGTGAACCGAGTGTCATCTTTATTATCTGCTGGAATCACTGTGTCCCTTGCGGAACAAGAAAAATATTACTAAATCCACTACGAATTATCTATATATACTAGGGATCAAGAAGAATATTAGATATGATTTGATTCAGTTAGCTTTTTTTGTTCCACATGGTAATTGTTTATTTCCTTAGCATTTTCTCTGTCCACCTATAAATTTGTTCTTCTCGCATATCCTTTCTGCATTAGAAAAACTATATTTTCTCTTGAATTTAGGTGTACATATATAAATACGATTTAACTATCATTTGTGGGAATAATGTACAAAGGAAAATAATACCATGAGGAAAGTAAAGAAATACCTATGGAGAGAATATGTTTCCCAGTTTATGTTTACAGTAGTTATTGAGTGAATTGGAAAGGCTGACTGGATCCATAAAGACAATTATTTCCAATGCACATATAGTTTATAACTTTCTATAAAACGACAGTTACAGTAGTTTATGTTTACAGTAGTTAGTTGTACAGTCTGGGATAATGACATGCAGTAAGTAATAATTTCATTGCATAATTGGTATGCTAGCTTGTTGGTTATTGTCTTCTAAACCACAAAGATGCTTATTTTTTTGTAGCTTCGTGTTGACCATCAAACATGTTTAGACACCTTTTTGATGCCAACATGTTTTTTTTTTGGAGTAAATATATCTGGATAGCCATGTACTCATTTTGTTTCTGAATATATGCAGGTCATCCTAACTTCCAAAATTTGATACTCAATATACATCATTGCACGATTCGAGATAACTTTACATCACCTTCTCCACCCTTTACATTTTGGTGATATATTTCATGCCTTACATTGCAGGTTTCATCACAGTGCCTAGAACTCCCTGATGCTGTTAGGTTTGCTCCAACTGATCTGGAACTACTGGGATATTTAGAGGAAAAGATTGTCGGTGGAAATTCAGCGTCACATATAGATGAATTTATCCCAACCATAGAGGAGACGGAAGGAATCGCATATACTCATCCGAGCAATCTCCCTGGTAATATTTTGGACTTGTTATCTTAATCGCCAGTAAATTATCTAGCGAGCTCATATTTTTCATAGTACGTTATTTCATACACCCCTAAAGGTATCAAGTCGAATGGGAGGAACAGTTTTTTCTTCCATAGTCTATCAAATGCACCTGGTGCTGGCCAGCGCAAGCTCCGCAAGATAAGCAAGAGAGATGACACTGTTTCTGATGAGCATACATGGCACAAGACTGGAAAAGATAAATGTATCTTAGACAGTGATGGAGTCACGACGAAAGGCTGGAAGGAAATATTTGTTCTTGAAGCTTGTAAGAAAGGAGGTGCCGAAACGAAAGGGAAATGGACACAACACCAGTATCGCCTCGATGCAAAGGAAGACGCAGAGGATGCAGACATAGTTGTTTCCAAAGTGTTTTTACAGTCGCATCCAAAGCAAACTAGGAAGTCCCAGGCAGGTGCTGTTGATGTACAAACCAAGCTGAATCAGGTAAACCATCAGTGGCTTATGAACTATCATCAGTGGCTTATGACAATGATGTTGAAAACCCCGGCTTATGTACTGTTCAGATGAGGGCTGAAGTTGAAGACCCCATGATGGGGACGTCGCAAGCGGTTAAGGACAGAGCTGTAAGTATTATGACACAGCGTTTATCTTGTTCCTTCCGATTGCATTTGCTAAGACAAATGTCATACATGATCTTGCGTTTCTCATAATTATATAGCCAATCCTGATCAGAACAATATGGTTACATACCACCTCATGGATATGGGCTCATGTGAAGGAGTTGAAAACAATCATAGGTAACTCATTAGTCTCACTATCTTAAATTTCTACAGGAGGAAGAACATCCCGGCTTATCTCTTGTTCAGCTAATGGCTGAAGCTGAAGACCAGGAGGTGGGAACGACAGAAATTGTCCAGGACAAGGCCGTAAGTGTATCATATGAAGCGTCCATCTTCTTCTCTCCTGATGCATTTGTTATGTCAAAATCTCATGCATGAGCATGCCCGTGTGTTTTTCCTATATTTTTTTGTTGTTGTAGGACGCTCATGACAACTTTGATATGTGGCCACATGCACCACTCGATACACTAGACAGGGGCCTATGCTCCTTTTCTGAAAGAAATGACAGCCTCGATGGCGGCGCCTGGTGGGACGGAGTATATAATTAGTTTCAGCATAGAGAAGAGTTGATAGGAATTTTTGGAGTAGCGGTGCACTGCAAATTTTGTATATGACGGGGCTCTGTTGGTGGCCCCTGTAGTGTTCCGTTAGCTGTGTGTCAGTGATATATCCCATGGAGCAAAGACTCTTATTTGAGTAAGAAAGCTGCTAATTAGTATGTAAACTGCAAGCCTGGAAATGGCCTGTTAACTTGTTTACCGAGACATTGCTAGTGCATTAGTTCATCACTCTCAGAGGATTCCCTTTTTTACTGTCTTCTTAATGATGCCGAGATAGCTGTTGCTCACGCAGGAGTGCAGGTTTTAGGTTCTACTCTAACGTTGACCAACGCGGGAATGATCCCTCCCTTGGCTATACGTTGTTAGGTAGGATGAGACTCTCCCCGCGGATGGACGCGGATGGATGATAACCCGGTTTATTCGCCCCTCCTGCGACATTACCGCGGATGGGGATTCGAACCCGGATGGGCTGGCTGCGCACTCGCTTGCCTTGCCACTGAGCTAGAACTCAGTTCTCTTTTAGGTTCTACTCTGTACTTCAGAAGATTATGATGGGCAACTTTATGCTCTTTAGAGTTACATGTACAACTTTATGCTAGAAGTGGGCTGCCAAAGGTGACTTCGCAGTCAAATCCTTGTTTTGTTAACCTAAGGACCTCCGTTGTAAGAACAGATAATTCGCCACAACAGTTGATAGTCTGCAGTAAAGTGTGAAGACAGTTCCCAAAGTCAACTTCACTTTGTGAAATCCTGCATAAGATGCTGTTGTGTAACCATAAGTTCAGAACATAGTAATAGGAAATTTCAACCAGATATGGTATGCTTACAAGAAATTGGTAGTGATGCATCCATATCTATTGCCCAGAAATTTCAACAAGCTATGTTTGAGTTTTACTCCTGTTATTGCCTTGAGGCTAATCCCAGGAGTTTGGCACACTAGTTCCATCATTTCAACAAGAAATTACTTTGTTAGAATGCGGCGCAGAGACCTCACACGGCCTGAATTTCATACCAGTCTGGTCCGGTCTGGTCTTGTGAATGTACAATGCGTTCTGAACCTCCATACTCCACACAAAAAACCTCGCGAAACCCCTCGTGACTAAGCAGCGACGGGATCCCAGCAGCGACCTCGGTCTCCATGGCGCCGCCCACCTCCCCCGCCGCCGTCGCCGCGGCCGCCCGCGCGGCTCCCACGCCCGCCGCGGCTCTCGCGCTCTTCAGATCGGCGCTGTCCGCCGACCTGACGCTCTCCCCGCTCGCCGTGCTCCCGCACCTGACCGCCGCCACCCCCTCGCTGCCCCACCTGCTCCTCTCCGCCTCCATCACCGGGCGCCCATACACCACCTCGCTCAGCCTCTACTCGCGGCTCAAGTCCCTCTCCTTCCCCATCCCCACCGCCACGCTCCACCCGCTCCTCTCCTCCCTGCCCCCCAAATCCGCCTTCGCGCTCTTCGCCGACATCTTCCGCCTCCGCCTCCCGCTCTCCACCACCACCTTCAACATCATGCTGCGCCACCTCTGCTCCGATGCCAAGCCCGTCCGCGCGCTGCAGCTCCTCCGGCAGATGCCGCACGCCAACGCCGTCACATACAACACCGTCATCGCCGGGTTCTGCGCCCGCGGCCGCGTCCAGGCGGGGCTGGAGGTCATGCGGGAGATGCGGGAGCGCGGCGGTCTCGCCCCTGACAAGTACACGTACGCCACGGTGATCTCCGGTTGGTGCAAGGTCGGCAAGGTCGAGGAGGCAGCCAAGGTGTTCGACGAAATGCTGACTGGGGGAGAAGTCCAGCCAACTGCCGTGATGTACAACGCATTGATAGGCGCATACTGTGACAATGGGAATCTGGAGGTTGCGCTGCAGTACCGGGAGGATATGGTAGAGAGGGGGGTTCCCATGACAGTCTCGACATACAATCAGTTTGTGCATGGGTTGTTCATGGAAGGGCGTGCTGCGGAGGCATATGAATTGGTTGAGGAGATGCGTGGAACGGGTCTTGCACCAGATGCGTTCACCTACAACATATTGATCAACGGGTACTGCAAAGAGGGCAAGGAGAAGAAAGCGCTGAAGATGTTTGAAGATATGGCCCAGAAAGGGATCCGTGCAACAGTGGTGACCTACACTTCATTGATATATGCCTTGTCCAAGAAGGGGATGGTTAAGGAGACAGATATGCTATTTGATGAGGCTGTGAGAAGAGGCATCAGACCTGACCTTGTCATGTACAATGCCCTGATCAATAGCCACTGCACTGGTGGAGATATGGATCGGGCATTTGAGATCATGGGACAAATGGAGAAGAAGAGGATCACTCCGGATGATGTGACATACAATACTCTTATGAGGGGGTTGTGCCTGCTGGGGCGTCTTGATGAAGCACGGGAGCTCATTGAGAAGATGACAAAGCGGGGTATCAAGCCTGACCTTGTCAGTTACAACACGCTGATCAGTGGCTACAGCATGAAGGGTGACATCAAGGATGCTGTGAAGGTTCGGGATGAGATGATAAATAAGGGGTTCAACCCAACGCTTTTGACATATAATGCAATGATACGAGGGCTCTGCAAGAATGGCCAGGGAGACGATGCCGAGGAACTGGTGAAAGAAATGGTGGGCAATGGCATCACCCCTGATGACAGCACATATATTTCACTGATTGAGGGACTTACCACTGAGGACGAGAGGCTGGCTGCAGGAGAGGCTGTAAAAGCATGAGCATATGAGGAAGCAGAAGCATGGGTGTTTGTAGGAAGCAGAGATGCATGTTTTGTGCAGACAAGACCAATCCTGAAATGCGCATAACTGTTGCCTTTTCAGCTGGCACCGGCATGCAATACTTGCAGGAGTTATAAATCATCATTTTGAAGACGACTGGCGTGTGGGCTGTTCGCAATGTGGATCAGCTAACTCCTTTGTCAAGTTATAGCTTTGCTAACAGTTGAATGTTTTCTCAACTATAAACACAGTTGATGGTGACATGGTATTTTACAAAGATGAGAAGTAGCGTGGTTGAGGTTTTTTTTAAAGATTATACGAAATAGTTATGATGAAGAGAGATTGGATCTTGTAGCCTGGTTAGATGGGGACTCAAGTTTCTTTTTATTTGGAGGTTATGCTACTCTTGTGCTTGATAGAAATAGGGATGTTACCTGCAAGGATAAGTGGATTCTGTAATACAGTACTATGACATGGTACCGAAATGCTAGTCAAGGTCTACACATAAATGAGTTTCAGAACTTATTGCTATTGAAATGATGCCCAGGTTATTATTCATACATGAGTATTGTATGTCAACAACTCCATCTGGATCACCCTTTTCATGTGTAAGTGGTCCAAACTGAGATCATTATGCTCTGATGCAGCTAGTCTTCTTTTGTTTGGCCTTTCAATTGTCACTAACGGTGAAGGTCTGACCAAGTGACAGCAGAATCACAGCAATGTCTGCACTTCATGTGATGCATCCTATCTTCTCTATAAACATCATCTGCACTAGATATACCTTTGCCGTGCTGCCTCTATGATTTCTTCGCCCTACTTTGTTTTAAAATGAAATGCAGTGGACATTTTTCCAAAACAAAAAGGTATCTATCATTTTTTTTCCACAAGTACCAGTTGTATAACTCAAATCCAATCAATAATGAGAAGAGAAGTAACACCAATACTGAGGCCCTACTTTTGTTTAGACTTGCCTCATGCTGTGCGCGTCCTTAGACCAAACTGAATTTGTGGGCTAACTGTTTGTAATTCATTTCTTTTCTTGTCATTATTTATTTGTCTCGATCAAAAGTATGTATAATATGTACTAGGAATATTTCTTTTCTTGTAATTATCTTTTTACCTTGTCTTTTCTCGTGATTATCAATTTACCTTGTCTTTTACGTATGGATGCATGCCATTGCTCTGGTGTGGCATGGTTTCATCGATCCTGCAGATACAACATGTCATTGGTACACTCGTTGGCGTCGTTGCGACAGAGACATTGCACTCCGGCGCTCGGCTACATATTGCCTTCAATTTGTTGCGAAACATATCAGTACAGCTCAGATGGCAGACATTCCAATGGACACCAAGACGAAGCTAGATGAAGCGGTTCCAGACTTGGAGCAGCAACCGCTGCTGCCACCGCCGCCGCCACCACCTGATACCACGGCAGACCCCAAGGTAACCGTCCGCTCACCTGAGAGCGAGCTGGCACGCCCCGCTGTTGCTTCTCCCGGCACGTCCCCCGCCACGGTCCGGACCCTGGCGCTGGTCACGGCGACGGTGGGGCTGGCCTTCGCCGTCGACATGGCCGCGCGCGGGGAGCGCCCCACCCTGGCGGCCTTTGCGGCGTTGTTCATATTATTCTGCGCGTTCTTGTCGCTCTTCGCGTGGCGCCAGGGCCGCAGGAAGCAGGAGCCGCCGGCGCCGCGGCGGCGCGCGTGGCCGGTGACGGCGGCTGCGCGGGTGATGTTCTGGTCGTTCGCCATGTCCCTCGTCGTTAGCATGACGTGCTGGGCGGCCGACAGGCCCGGGGTGCCTAGGGCCGCCGGCTCTGCCCTGTCCGCTTTGGGGGTCGTGGTCTGCTGGCTGTGCGTCGAGGAGATTGCGCCGTTCTTCGGTCGCGTCACAGTGCACATAGCATGGGGGTGCCGTGTTCGGGAAAAGAGAAGTGGGCAAGGAAGCTCAGAGCCGCAGAAACTTACTCAAGCTAACTGATGTTATTGATGTCGAATGAGGACCCTCACCACGTCTCTTGATCAGACGGAAAATAAAGGGACTGCCTGATTGATGCCCCAGTTTGGATTGCCAAATGTTTGATCATGACCAGATAGCCATTGGATCTCTCTACCTCACTAGACTCGCCCTCTCTGCCCCTCCTCATTTCCTTCGAGAAGCGAGCCACGCAATTTTCTTGGTCGATTGAATCCTTGCACAAGCTCGAGATTTAAATCACAAAATGTGGCATGTTACAAAAAAATAAATCCTTACAACCAACAAAAGCACAGCTTGCCCTGCATCTCCAGCTAGGCTAAATGAAATGCAACACAGCAAAAAGTTTGAAATGCCACCTAAGAGAGACAAAGGCAATTTTTTTTGGATCAACTAGCACATCATGGATCGTCCAAAAAAAAAAAAAAAAACTAGCACAACATGGATTAATCAAGATGTACATTAAGCAGGAACCATCTATATGCAAGTGTGTTGCAATGTCGTGTTCTGCTGAAGTACATAAACGCAAGTGCACGCCTAGTTAGCATTGGACATATATTCAGATACATCAAAAAAGCGCAAATAATTAGCACGGCTTATAACCGAATAACATGAAAGCTGAAGTTTAAGATATGTACAAATTCAAGTGTGCCAATAAGTTTCGCTTCCATGACCTGTATCACCTAACTAAGTAGCATTGGAACTAGAATTCAGTTACATCAGTCTAACCATCCTAGACCCAAAGTACAAAACAAAGAAGAGCAGCATATCTAAGTGGCAGCACGTAGGAAATGGTGGCTGTCAGGCTCAATACTCGTTCTTGCTAATTTGATCCATATGATGGGTTAGCACACAACTGATGTTTTGCATCCTCAACCTGAAATATTCAATGTGGTACCGATGCGTGTTAAGATAAAACACCTTTAAAGCTCTCTAGAGAGCCCGTATGTATCGATTGATAAAGAGGCTGGGATTTCTCCGTTTCAAAAAATAACTCCTCTAGAAAGACCTTAAGATAAAACAACTTGAAGTCTAGCATAAAGAATATTCCAAGCTCAGAAGATGACCGACCGCAGATTTTGATTACTTTTGGGAAAGACATCAAGGTAAGTAAAAATGCCAGTAATAGGAAATACAATATGTAACGGAAAACAATTAGGAAAGGAAACAACTGTAAAGTAAATTCAGTCCACGTATACCAGGAGACTGAAATGCTGAACAATATATGTTGTTGTACTATAACAACTAGTTGAATGCCCGTGCGTTGCTACGGTTCAATATTTTCGTCTTCCGGCATATGTCAAAAGATAATAGACATGAAAACAATTCTTGTGAAACAATTCTGTTTTAGCTGAAAGCTGCAAGGGAGAGCCCCAACAGTAGAAAATTAAAAGCTATATCATAATATTTAATTGCTCTAGCCAAGGATTTTTATTAAATTTGCAGTAAATTACATATTCTTAAAAATATAACTATAAGCATAAAGCACTGCAAAAATTGTGAGACTGGCAATTTTGGAGTGGCTACAACATCAAGTTACAGAGTAGGAACCTAGAACTATGATATGATACAAGAATGTCCAAAAACGCCTCAATGTAAAAAATCATGATTTCTCTAAAGGTCTAGAAATTCCTATATCACTCCCATACACAAAAATCATACAAATATTCTAGCACGAACATGTTTCATCTCCCCTAAACATTTTATCCTGGAGCTCCAAAATGAACCACCATGATCAATA
Organism: Lolium rigidum; assembly: GCF_022539505.1. Lineage (NCBI taxonomy): Eukaryota > Viridiplantae > Streptophyta > Magnoliopsida > Poales > Poaceae > Lolium > Lolium rigidum. The sequence goes on from NC_061514.1 coordinate 112,595,848, forward strand.
AAGTAGCTTCAGGCCAATGATTTTCAGTTATACAATGCAAGCTTCTCGTAGAGATAATCAATTTTAAAAAAAATATGTGGATAACCTGAGTGGCTAAATCTTTAGATTACAGTTTAGCACTAAAATGATGTCTTTAGAATGGATGCATCTATTCAACCAAACAGAACAAAGTAAGACTGTATTTCTGTCTGTGTGCTCTATATCTAACGAAAGCCAGACCAAATTTCATCCTGACCTAGTAGTCTTGCTTCTTGTTGGTGGTAGCTGGTACCTGCTCCGATGCCCATGCTCGCCACTCCGCAGTCGCTGTAGTCCCAAATATCTGTGTATTCTGTATGGTGCATTGGTGCAATAATTAAGGGTCATGTGCATCGATGATGCAAGGAATGGGGGCAATACAATCTTACATTACCAAAAAACAATAGTTTAACAAAAATGGAAAGGTGGTAGGTAATGTTCAGTAAGAAAGATGTCATGTTCTGCATGTTATGGGAGTAGCAGACAGAAAATCTAGGCGATCGGACAATAGACTAAATATGTAAGTACCATTTCAATTGTAAGACAAAAAAAAGTTCTACAATTCTTTAATTATTATGAATACTTGAAGGATTGATCATAAAATTAACGTATACTTTTTGACACAATATTAGAGAAAAGAAGATAGGTTTGCAAAATACCTGAATAGGGACTTCAATACCTAATGATATGTAGACTTAAAATTATATAGATCCTGCTTGTTCTAATAATGAAACAGGTAGCCTGCTGAGAACTCACTTTTAAGCATGTCATGTCTACATAGATAAAATAAAGATCACTGCAATAGGGCGTGAGATGCAGGAAAGCAAGTACCGAAGAAGACATCAACACTTATTTCTATATGGCCATCTTTTACTTTGAGCATTGCCAATTTTTTGAATGTATAAGGTGGAAACATTATTTATCCTAGTAAAAAGAGGTCAGAAGTAAAGAATACAACTAACAAGGATCATGAACAGGTTAGAATATTTGATGCTGCCTCCTAGTATAATATTAGAGTATTAACATTGCTCATTGTACACATGATCAATCTACACAGAAGAACTCATGGGTACAAGAACTCATCCCTGATCTCAAAGATGCCTGCTCCCAGGCGTCCAAGCCACACTTCATGAAGAAAAACTAAACCACACCAATGGTGAATAAGCAAATCCAAAAAGCACATATTCAAAACTTTCAGTACATAACTCTCATTGTAAATATTTACAAGTTAAAGTTAAGATCTATCAGCATTAAACATTATGCATCACGTGCTTAAGATATTTGCAACGTTTGAATGCAACAGTATCTATTTACATGTACATGCTTGTAAAATTCATGAAAAGTACAGACCTATGTGTGGTAATATACCCTATAGAAATATAATAAAAGCACCTTGTATTATCTCTGGGTGTAGTAACAGAATAGGTTACAAAACATAACTATGATCTGCACGAAGAAATGGCCAGTAGAACATATTTGATAGCATCTCTGGAGAGGCTCTCTAAGATATTAATGGCTATTTACCATAGCTATGAGAGCTAATTCACCAAACAGATGAAAATGATAAAAGTTTTTTATGGAACCTCAAGTTATATTGCAGAGTGACCGTCATGGACATGAGCATTTGATTAGTTAGCAAATAATGCTAGTTATGATCCCATACAGAATTACAGATGGGGCTAATTATTTCTTCAGTCTTCATATACTAACTATATAGGCAAATCCAAAAATCAAATGGGGACTTTCGCCAGAAGCAAATGTCCATGCAAACTTACCTCTACAACATGATCTTTTAATGTGTGTCTACAACCATAGCTTCCATCTTCATTACAAACAGAGGAGTGAAGCTTATACCGAGGGCTATGGCATTCTAAATTTTTGCAGGACAATGCGCTTGACACTTTCTAAGGTCATCTGTAACAAAGGAACGTTATAAAGAGTTAGAACACATGCACACAGAATAAAAATACATTGTAAGAAAAAATATAACACAATAAGAAGAGGCTTCCTTATTTGACCCTCTGATGACCTTTAGAATGTCTCCAGAGTCCCAGCTAGCTAATTATTCCGAAGATTTCTGCATTATATGGACATACATCAATGGGGGCTTGTTATTCTATTTTCTTTCTGGCTAAGTTTCTAGTACTATGATGGGCTATGGCTGGCATACTTTTAAACCTATAAGTTGGCAGTTCCTATATAGATCATTGAGAGTTTGGCTTTAGAGGGGAAATCGACTCAGTTTTAGGTGACGAAACATCAGATCGAGGTGTAGTGTTGCCAAGCTCATGTGGCAGGCTCGGCCCGCGTCTGCTCCAACCAGCTAATGCAGAGTGGGGATGGACTTGCACGCGGACTCGTCGCTGTTCTTCTTGGCTACGCACAGGTACGTGGACACATGGTGCCGAACTGCCCCTACGTAGCTTCTTATTGATGCGGTAGTGGCCGCGCATGTTGGCCAACTTGTGCGGCAGCACTGACACCAGCCGCCCGGATGCCACCGACATGGAGGTCTCCTGCAGAGGCCGTGCTTTCGGCTGCATTGGCAAGTCCCCAGTACGCACCCTGGATCAAGAACCGCACGGGGCGCCGTTGTTGCCTCTCAATCTCACTCACGAGCTCAAGATCAAGAACAATGGGGATGATCACAGAGAAAACGAACGCTGAGAATTTTGGTGCGGGTGCAACTGTCCGCTTTTCTGTTTCTTCTTCACCTTTTATTCAGCTCGCAAGGAGCGATCGTGGTGGCCAAGTCCACTTACCAGGTCGTGCCATCCCACGTCCAGGAACTGGTCCACGATGAGCTACAAACTAGGATCAAGCCGCCTAGCACGGAATCAATCCGTTTACAGAAACAACTGAAGGGAAAAAACTGCTAAGTGTCTAACTGACGAAACTGAAAGTAAAACTCCCTAACAGCTAGATGCAGGGTTTATTCCAACAAACTCCCCCTAATCCCTGCATCCCTATGCAATCTTGATGACGCCGATCTTGCTGCGCATCTCCTGGAACTTGACTCGACCAAGAGACTTCGTCAGAATATCGGCGAGTTGCGTCTCCGAACTGGTGAACTCAACTTGGATCTTCTTGTCCTCCACGCACTCGCGAATGAAGTGGAAGCGGAGGTCGATGTGTTTGCTCCTGTCGTGATCCACAGGATTCTTCATGAGCGATATGGCAGATTTGTTGTCCACCTTTAGCATCGCCGTCTTCGTCCCTTCCCCGACGAGATCGCCGAGCAGCCGCGCCAGCCACACGCCCTGGCATGCTGCAGTAGTGGCTGCGATGTACTCCGCTTCGCAGGAAGAGAGAGCCACCACCTTCTGCTTCTGGGACTGCCAGCTAACAGGGCTGTCGCCGAGAAAGAAGATCACTCCAGTCGTGCTCTTCCTTGTGTCGACATCTCCAGCCATGTCGCTGTCGCTGAACCCGTTGAGCCCAGGCCGCTCACTAGCTCCCCGCTTGAGGAAGCATCCGTGATCAAGGGTGCCTGCGACGTAGCGGAGGATGTGCTTGACGGCGTTCCAGTGCTCCTCCGTGGGCTGCTCCATGAACCTGCTCACGTAGCCCACGGCGTAAGTGATGTCAGGGCGCGTGTGCACGAGGTACCGCAAGCTTCCCACGATGCTCCGGTAGAACGTGGCGTCGACGGGCGGCGCCGTGCTTGCCTTGCTCAGCTTCAGTCTGGCCTCCATCGGCACATGACAGGCATTGCAGCCCTTCATGCCCGCCTTCTCCAGGATCGACGAGGCATACGCGCCTTGTGCGATTGTGGTGCCGCTGCTTCCCTGGCGCACTTCGATGCCCAGGTAATAGCTGAGCAACCCCAGGTCACTCATGCGAAAAGTGCCCTTCATCTCCTCCTTGAAGTGCTTGATGTCGTCGTTGATGGAGCCCGTGATCACGAGATCGTCGACGTACACGCCGACGAGGAGCTTGCCGCGGACGTACACTGCGTGCTCCGAGCTACTCCGCTTGAACCCGAGCCCTGACATGGTCGAGTCCAGCTTGGCGTTCCAGGCGCGTGGGGCTTGACGCAGACCGTACAGCGCCTTGCGGAGGCGCAGCACCTTGGACTCCTTCCCGGCGATGACGAATCCCGGTGGCTGGGCCGCGTACACCTCCTCCTCCAGCTCTCCGTTCAGAAAGGCGGATTTGACGTCCATATGATGGACAGCCCATCCTTCCTGAGCAGCGAGAGCGAGCAGGAGCCGCACCGACTCGACACGAGCGACAGGCGCAAACACCTCCTCGAAATCGATTCCTGGCTTCTGCACGTAGCCCTTCGCCACGATGCGCGCCTTGTGCTTGACGATGGCGCCATGCTCGTCCCGCTTCACTTTGAAGACCCACTTTAGCCCAATGGCTTTGTGGCCGCGGGGAAGATCAGCGAGTTCCCACGTCGCGTTGTCCTCGATGGAGGTCATCTCCTCAAGCATCACCGCACGCCAGCACGGTTCACGCTCTGCCTCTCCTACGCTTGCAGGTTCTTCGGAGGAGGTGAGGAAGAGGTGCTGCTTGCGCGTGGCATCTGCCTCATCAGGGTCGAGCAGGTCCGTCATGCGGCGGTACCGGTGAGTCGCGCCTGCATCGTCGTTGGCGTCGAAGAGGTCAGGGTCGACCTCGCTTGGCGGCGTGGCGAACTCCACCTGCCCTGTGGCAGGTGATGCAGCTATTCCAGCTGCTGACCCTGCTGCAGACTCCGGTGCAGCAGGTTCTGGAGTCGTCGGTGAAGGGGTGTTGGATGCGCGTGCGTGGGCGTCGGTGACCGGAGTGGCGAAGTACTCCACGGTGAAGCTCTCGACGTCCGATCCAGCCGTTGCAGCGGCTCCCTCCTCCCAGTTCCATGCCGTGCCCTCGTCGAACACGACGTCGCGCGTGACGTGAGCGCGCTTGTCGACAGGGTCGTAGACGCGATAGTTGACGCCGTTCTCCTCGTAGCCGATGAACACCATCGGCTTGGAGCGATCGTCGAGCTTGCGCTGGTTGGGCTTGACGATCTTCACGTGAGCGAGGCAGCCGAAGGTGCGGAAGAAGTGCACGGGCGGCTTCTTCCCATGCCACGCCTCGTACGGGGTCTTGCCCGCGACAGCGCGCGTCGGAGCCCTGTTTAGGATGAAGACAGCGGTGGTGACTGCCTCCCCCCAAAATCGACCTGGCATACCTGCACTCTTCATCATGCTCCTAGCCATTGCCACCACAGTCTGGTTCCGGCGCTCCACCACCCCGTTCTGTTGCGGAGAGTATGGGGCGGTGAGCTGTCGCTGCACACCTTGCCCGGCGCAGTACTCGCCGAACTCAACGGAAGTGAACTCCCCTCCGCGATCCGTGCGGAGGGCACGGAGCTTGCGCCCAGTTTCCACCTCGACTCGTGCTTGGAAACGCACGATCTCGTCTGCAGCCTCGTCCTTGGTGCGCAGCAGCCTGATCCACATGTACCGCGACATGTCATCGACGAGGAGGAGGAAGTAGCGGCGTCCACCCGGCGTCGCCGGCGAGATTGGGCCGCACAGGTCCCCGTGAACCAGGTCGAGGACGCTAGTAGCGCGGTACTTGGCCTCTGCTGGGAACGGGTGGCGGCGCTGCTTCCCAAGCAGGCACCCGTCGCAGAGTTGATCGACGTGATTGACGAGGGGGAGGCCGGTGACCATCTGCGTTGCGCCCAACTTCCGCAGCGCCTGGAAGTTCAGGTGGCCATACCTAGCATGCCACCGCCATGCGTCGTCCGAGGCGCACCGTGCGGCAAGGCACACCGGCTGGGCTAGCCTGAGTTCGTACGGGTACGGGCGGTTGCCGGCGCGCTTGACCTTGGCGATGACACGTTGTCGGCGATCGGCTGAGGATGAAGAACCCTCCCTTGATCCTGGACTCGCATCCGTGTTCGTCCGGCTGCCCGACGCCGATGATGGAGCTCTTGAGGCGTGGGATGTAGTAGACGCCGTTGAGGACGCGGTGGCCGCCGTCCTGGTCGAGGAAGATCACCTGGCCGCGCCCGTGGATGTCGACGGCCGAGTTGTCGCCGAACTTCACCGTGCCGCCGACGCGCCGATCCAGGTTGGTGAAGCATTCCTCGATGCCGCTCATGTGGTTGCTGGCGCCCGTGTCAAGAAACCAGAGCGAGTCATGGTCACCGTCGACACGGTTCAGGTGCGCCTCGGCCCGTTCCTCCACGAGCTCGATGTGAACGTACCCGTCGTCAACAGGAGCGGTGACCTCACACACGCGCGCCATGAGCATGTGTGGGTCATCATCGGCTCCGGCGTCTGCCTGCGCGAGATTCGCACGGCCTTGCTCATCACGCTTCTTCTTACGGCAATCACGAGCCCAGTGGCCCTTCTTGCCGCAGTACTTGCAGCGCTCACGATCGGTTTCGGCCGCGCCGCGTCCACCGTTCACCTTCTGGACGCCGCCGCCCTTGTCAGGTCGTGGCGGGCCCTTTGCGGTGGGTGCGCCGCTGCCGGACGCGCCGCCGCCACTGAAGCGCGGCTGCTTGCGACGCTCCTCCCACTCCTCCTCGGTGAGGAGGAGCTTGTTTACGCCGCTCACGGCGTCGTCGACGTCGTAGCCTTCCTCCGCGATCATGAGACGTCCGCAGAGATCCTCGATCGACAGCTGTTTCAAATCAACAGTTTGTTCGATTGCCATGGCCATTGGCCTAAACTTACGAGGGACGACGCGCAGAAACTTCAGGACCGCCTTGTACTCGTCCACAGGATCTCCGAGGAGCTCGAGGTCGCTGAGGATGTTCGTGAGGCGGATGGAGAAGTCCTCGATCGACTCACCGGAGCGGAACGCGAGGTTCTCATACTCACGGTGCCGATTTTGCGCCTTCGCCTCGCGGATCCGTTCGCACCCCAGACGCATGGTCTTAAGGGTCTCCCACGCCGCTTGGGCGTTGTCCTTCGCCGCCAGGGTCCGCACCAGCTCCGGTGGGACGGCGCGGAGGAGTGCGGCGAGTGCGGATCGATCGTCGCTCCCCTCGTCCGGGCCGAGCTCGATCGCATCCCACAGGTGTGCCGCCTGCAACTGGATGCGCATCACAGTTGCCCACTCTGCGTAGTTGGACCGCGTGAGGATCGGGTATTGGGCAGAGCCTGTGCTCTCCCTCACGACGCGCTCACGGATCACCATCTCGCCGCCGCCACGCCTCACAAGGCTGCGGCCACGCTGGCGAGCAGGGGACACCGAGGTCTGCTTGGGCGGCGACTGTACGCCTCCCGCTGCGGCAGCCTGTGTGCCGTCCCCCTTCTCCTTCCCAGGTGCCTTCGACATCGCTCTGATACCACGTGTTGCCTCTCAATCTCACTCACGAGCTCAAGATCAAGAACAATGGGGATGATCACAGAGAAAACGAACGCTGAGAATTTTGGTGCGGGTGCAACTGTCCGCTTTTCTGTTTCTTCTTCACCTTTTATTCAGCTCGCAAGGAGCGATCGTGGTGGCCAAGTCCACTTACCAGGTCGTGCCATCCCACGTCCAGGAACTGGTCCACGATGAGCTACAAACTAGGATCAAGCCGCCTAGCACGGAATCAATCCGTTTACAGAAACAACTGAAGGGAAAAAACTGCTAAGTGTCTAACTGACGAAACTGAAAGTAAAACTCCCTAACAGCTAGATGCAGGGTTTATTCCAACAGCCGTGAAGCACAAGATCAGAAAACTAAGAGAGGTCAAGAACTTGGTGCACGGTAGGATGGGATGAAGAACCGATAAAAAAAAAGTGAAGCTCGTTCACCTCCGATGGGGATTTCGGCGGATTGCGATGAAAGAATAGCCACCGCCGTTTGGGGACGTGGGGCAACGACGTCCCAACGCTTGGCTTCTGCGATCTCATCCCCTCTCAGTAATGGGTTGCCGAGATTTCAGGCGGAGGAGGCACATAATCTATTAAACAAAAAACAAAGAAAGCATACTTCAGTTCAGCATACATAGCGGATAATAATGCAGAGATAGAAAAATAGTCATGCTCAGGAATATAACTGGAAGCGAAATTACAGCTAGAACACTTGTACAAACTTGCCGAGAACATGTTTGATAGTTAAGGGCAAGATGGATTCTAGGAAACCAAGTAAAGTACTAATATTTCCACACATTTGTGTGCATAATATAAGAAAGAGGATGATGTAACTTTTAAAGGATATGACATTAGATCAGTCTCAAGAAAAACCTCAATAAAGTCACTCGACATGACCTCCGGGTAGAGCAGGAGAACCACTGGGCAGTGGAGCACCACAGCTGATACAGCTTCGGCTTCTTTACTCAAGTGAGCTCCTGGAACGCTGCCTTCCTCGGCCTCAGCTTCTCCTCTCTAGAGCAGTAGCTAGATCCTATATGCATCTAACTCAATCAATTACACATACAACAATAAGGCAATGCGGAACTCCTAATTTGGAAAAAAGAGACCTTTGCGGTGTAGACGGCATGGTTACCCTTGGCCCTATGATGGAATTGCTCGCGAGAAATTTCTTTGGCTCCTCCTGCTCGAGCCCCCGCCGGGAGAAGGACTCCGCCTTTGGCAACAAGTCGAGAGCAAGCGCGGCCTTCGCCGCTGGGTAGTGCTCCTACCTACACAAATCCGCACATTAAGGGAGGGCCCCCACACCAAATCCGACGATTAAGTGAGGGGCAACGGACCTTGACTATTAAGTGAGGTTGATGTGCGTGCGGTTGGCGAGGAGGACGGAACTGTCGGGGTTCAAGAGGGAGAGGGCACACATCTGGGTGATGGCCTTGGTGTACTCGCGCGCCGCCGACTCCTTGAAGGTGAAGTGCTTGTGGCCCATCTCGATGAACTGGTTGCCCTCCTCCTCGTACTCGCCCGTCGCCGACTCCTTGATGGCGGCGTGCCTTTCAGGTCGGCCTTCTCGCCCTCCGTCAGGGGCTTCGATCCGGGATCCATCAGCAAAGGGGATGTGATGGGGAAGACCCCAGAGGAGGTGTTGGGCGGATGCGCCGTTCAATCGGGGAAGATGATGCGAGGAGAGACGGAGACGTGTAGACGGGGAAATGGCGGCGGGAGGGCTGCTGGGGCAGAGAGCAAGAAAGGAGGGGTGGCGGTGGCGGGAGTAGGTCGGAGCGTTGGTTCCCCTTTCTCTTGCGTGGCATATTCTGAACCGATATCTTTTGACTTATCGGTGGCACGGAAGAGTAATTAGCTAAGCCACGATATACCTACAGCCGCCCTGTATCGCCGGATTTTGATCAAACGGACAGCGGGCTCTCAATGACGATCACCAAACGCGTTGAGTGTCAAACGACCGACTCCAATTTAATAGTAAAGATGGAACATGGGTGCACGTGCACCCGTTTATTTAAAATTTGAAAAATGCTGGTTAAAAGATTTGAATTTTTTTTTGCATATATGTATTGATCGATACTCACTCTTGTAAGTTTTCACGAAAATATATGATTGTATGTGGCCTGCACGAAAATGACAAAATATCAAAATGACACTATAATGATTGGATTTGTACTATTCAAAGAAATACAAATTTTCATTCTTTTTGTGTAGGCCACATATGGCCGTATTTTTCCTTGAAAATTTGCACAAATAAGAATCAACTCAATATATACATGTGTGCATTATTTCAATTTTTTATGTACTTTACATTTTTGTGCGTCTACACCCATGTCCACCAAATCCGTGTCACATGTAGCCTGCCTAAATATCCGGGTAGCTCGTGAGTATGCAGAAGTAAATCAAAAAATAGGATAAACAGATCACTAAGGCATAACATTTCATCAACATCGTGTAATAAATTTATCTTCATCAATGCAAAAACTAATAAAGAGGGATACATAATGAGTAATCAAAAAATAAGATAAATCATGAACTAAGGCATAGCATTTCATCAACATCGTGTAATAAATTATGTACATCCATGCAAAAACTGACAGAAGGGATAGACAATATGCACAGAAAGTGAATATCCAATGTGTGATAACCCGAATTTTTGAGTTACTAATTTCAGTTGGAAAATAATTATCTTTCAACAAGTTTGATTTGTGCTAATTTATAGTATTTAGATTGGTTGATAATCTTTGAATGCAATAAAAATTAAAGGAGCTAATTATAGTGAGTTTAGATACTGAAGGGATCATGCGTTCATAACTAGTAGTATGGCAGGGTAAATATATGTGCATGTGACATGATTAGTAAAGTACTAGTAGCAAGACACTTTTTTTTTTGCGGGGGAAAGAGAACTTTATTAGCTGAAACTGAGATTACAATCGCTGGTGATCGCTTCAGTAAGCTCCGATGGAGATTCATGAAGCCACACCTGAGTTCGTCCATGAACCTTACCTAGCTGGGCTAGTCCATGGCTAACCATATTTGCATCTCTACTTATTTTTACTAATCTACTTTCTCTTTCCCTTAACAACTCTCGTATTACATTTATCCTGAAAGCATAGGCGGATCTGTTTGGTTTGGTTCCAGTGATCAGCTCGACGGCCATCGAGCAATCAGATTCCACTATGAGCCTCAGGTCAGTCCATTGCAGGGCAAGGATCACCCCCTCCTCAATCGCCATGATCTCTGCTTCTGTAGCATCGCGACACTTCTGCAGTTGACGGCAAGCCGTGAAGATGACCGCCCCTTGTTGGTTACGCAAGACCATGCCAATGCCTGCCTGGTCCTCCCTCGAGAAAGCGCCATCCACGTTGAGCTTAACCTCATTATCCCCTGGCGGGATCCACTTCATCTCCACCTTCTTCCTATCCTCGACTGGCTTGTTGTTCTTCTTAAAGCCCCGGTGGTGGTCCACTACCATTTTCCCTTTTGAGATATCTGCATCAGGGAATTGCTTTATTAGCATAAGAGAATCCAAATAACTTACCAAAAACCTTCGGGAGCTTTCAATTGGAGGACACGGCTTGTTATGAGTCATTTCATTGTGTGCATGCCAGATTCTCCATATGACCATGAGTGTCCTTGCTCGCTGATTTTCTGGGATGGCATGAAGCAGGTGTATCAGCCAATCTGGCCCGGTTGGTTGTAGTAATCTATCCTCCGGTAGCTCCCAGACTTCAGTCATGGCACACCAAAGAGCGCGAGCATGAGGGCAGCGAAGAAAAGTGTGGTAAGTATCTTCATCCTCTGTTCCACATAGTTGGCATAAGGCCGATATTGCCATACCACGTTTCTTCATATTTAGCTGTGTAGCTACAGCATTCCGACAGACCCTCCATGCCAGAACCTTGATCTTAGGCGGCACAGGGCATTGCCATATTAGTTTCCAGCTATGGCTTGCACCATCTGGCCGAGAGCTGGTCGCGCCACGGTCCTGGTTCATCATCTGTTTGTGCAGCGCCAGACGGTAAGCACTCCTGACCATGAACATGCCATTCTTCTCTGGAAACCATGCAACAAAATCTTCCTCGTTGCGCCTTGATGGTTGTATCCGAGTAATTTCCGTCAAGTCATCCTGCGAAAAATACAATTGTAATCGTTGCATGTTCCAGGACCCATCCGGCATTAGAAAGTCCGATACCCATCGGTATCTGCAACGGCCTTGGGCTGTCCTCGGTTGGTGATTCGACTCCCTCGGAATCCATGGGTCACGACATGCCCGTATTTTTGCTCCATTGCCTACACGCCATATTACACCTTGCTTAAGGAGCTCGAGGCCATACTCAATTGCATGCCATGTCGATGATCCATTCCCTGAAAACACAGTGTCAAGTAGAAAACCATTAGGATAGTACTTCGCCTTCAGTATCCGTGCGCAGAGCGAGTCAGGGTACTGCAGCAGTCGCCACGCTTGGCGGGCTAGTAGGGCCTGGTTAAAAAGTCTCATATCACGGAATCCTACACCGCCATAATCAAGACACTTAACCAGCTAGCTAGCTCTCTAGCACTCACTCGTAGTAAGCTCGATGATGTGAATTAATAGTTAGCTTGTACCAGTTTCTTGTCCCGTCGGCAGCACAAAACAGACTAGGATACCTACGTGGATCAGTGCATGTTAACCAGCCTATGACTCATGGACACGTGCGAGCAAGTTAGCCAATGGAATTAGCTCATTTGCTTTCTTAGTGTACCAACCAGCAGCCTCTAGAAAAGCGGCCTGATATTTAGTGTCTAGCGGTGAGTCGGCATAGCGGCCAGCTGATATTTTTGGTAGTGAACCGACGCCGTCGCGTCCTATAAATAGCTGCTGCTTCCGTTGCTCCGGGTCGCTGGGAGAGAGAGAGTAGAGAGAAAGATCGAGCGTGTGTTCAGAGCCTTGATAGAATTAGACTAGAAGAGAGATAGAGCGGGAGAAAGGCAACCATGTCCATGGATGTGCGGAAGGTGCTGTCGTGCTGACGATCCGCTTCGTAGAAAAGAGGCGAGGTCGTGATTGGTGTTTGTACTGCTAATCGATTTTCCACTCAATGGTCGGGGAATAATCTCTGCTGGTGCATATAGGTGTATATGCCATCTGAAATAGTCAGGCAAGCTGCTTTATACCCTTCATGTATTTTTGTAGAATACATATTGCTGTTAAATACATGATATAGTAGTTGGTAGATGGTATCGGAGATATTCGTGGGCTAATTCGTCGGTGTCGTTACACGGTGATGGATCCGCTGGAGCCACCGGTACGAATCGGGCATTAGCGCGAATATCGGTAGAAAGTGATCAACTGAGAAATACGTGTTTTTATAAGAGAAAACTTGGTGCTACGAAGGTAAACATATTGTACCGGTCACAGTTCAGGTATGGGACTGACCGAGTTCTCCGTTAGGGACGGCCCTGTTGTGGAACGTGTCGATGATGGATCCGTAGGAGCGATCGACATCAGTAGGTTCAGGTGTCCGGGTTCTAGTGGGCTAAAGGGCTCTGCTCCTCTAGCGCCTGTGTGGTGCTAGTTGAGGCTGTCGATGTCGGAGTACCCCTCTGCAGAGTGTAAAAGTGTGAATTTCACCCCTGTGATTCCCGGGTAGGGAAACTTACTTTCATGTGTGGCACCATGCTTTTTAATATGCTTAATACATTAACCACATGTCGTTGTTTTTGAAAAGCATTTCTATTTTACAATTTATATATGATTGTGTATAATCGGTTTGCTGAGTATGACTTGTCGTACTCACCCCAGCTCTCCAATGTTTTTATCAGAGTTGCGCAGCAGAAGACCTCGTCGGCGGAGGTTTAGGCACGACCAGCGGGTGGGAAGCGAATTAGAGAACCTAGTTGTAATTTCTAGTGTAATTGTAAATAAACATGTAAAATATTGTATGTGAGCTTCTCGTGATCCACTGTGCTGGTTTACGCCTGCATTTTTAGCCTTGCGCGAGTATAAGCCTCTTGGTTTATAGGCGTGCGGCGGCTGTCTCGTCCAGCCCGGTCTCGGGGCGTGACAGTTAAAGTGGTATCAGAGCTCTAGGTTTAGGATACGCGGGGAATATGGGTAGATCATAGATTTTCTGACCTATCGACGGTAGAAATCCTTTCTTACAAGTAATTTAAAATTCATGTTTGCTGTTTGATTTTCTAAATTACCTTGATGAAGCTAGTTTTATTATGGGTTCAGTGATATGGAGTAGGAAAATATATACATACATCAATTGGTTTGTTTCGTTGTATACTGCTCTCAAAATGATTGTTTTTATTTGCTGCCCATGCTTTTATTTTGCAAGTTTTATAATTTGATTGTATGACAAAATCTGTTATTAGTTTTAAAGAAAAAGTATAAGTTTATTCTGGTGCGGAATTTCGGGGACGAAATTCTTACAAGGTGGAGAGGATGTGATAACCCGAATTTTTGAGTTACTGATTTCAGTTGGAAAATAATTATCTTTCAACAAGTTTGATTTGTGCTAATTTATAGTATTTAGATTGGTTGATAATCTTTGAATGCAATAAAAATTAAAGGAGCTAATTATAGTGAGTTTAGATACTGAAGGGATCATGCGTTCATAACTAGTAGTATGGCAGGGTAAATATATGTGCATGTGATATGATTAGTCAAGTACTAGTAGCAAGACACTTAACCAGCTAGCTAGCTCTCTAGCACTCACTCGTAGTAAGCTCGATGATGTGAATTAATAGTTAGCTTGTACCAGTTTCTTGTCCCGTCGGCAGCACAAAACAGACTAGGATACCTACGTGGATCAGTGCATGTTAACCAGCCTATAACTCTGTTATCACCAGAATTTGACCGGATCAGAGGTGGGCCGTGATCAAGATGGACTTGAAGAATATATATAGAAGAAATACGTGAATCGGCCTTACATGCAAAGTTTGGGCTAGTTTGCCCTTGTATCTGTAACATATTAGATTACGCATATTAATTTAGAAGTTAGAGTTTTACCCGTGCACGGTTAGGTCCACACCTGAATTAGAAAGTCCCCTGGACTATAAATATGTATCTAGGGTTTATGGAATAAACAACAACCAACGTTCAACACAAACAAATCTCGGCGCATCGCCAACTCCTTCGTCTCGAGGGTTTCTCCGGTAAGCACCATGCTGCCTAGATCGCATCTTGCGATCTAGGCAGCACAAGCCTACCTACGTTGTTCATGCGTTGCTCGTGATGAAGCCTTTTTGATGGCGAGCAACATAGTTATCTTAGATGTGTTAGGGTTAGCATTGTTCTTCGTATCATATGCTGTCGTAGTGTAACCCTTATACATCTAGCCGCCCTTACACCTATCTTAGGTGTAGGGGCGGCACCCCGCTTGATCATTATTTAGTAGATCCGATCCGTTACGGTTGCTCCTTGTTCTTCAAGGATTAGTTTAATATCTGCAATAGTTAGGTCTTACAAAGGGTTGGAGGATCCAGCGGCGTGTAGGGTGTAGTTTGCTAGCCCTAGACAGGATGTTCCGGGGATCAACCTCGTGTTGGTTTTTAGGCCCTGTCTAGGATCGGCTTACGATCACCGTACGCGAGCGCGAGGCCCAATCGTGAGTAGGATGATCCGATTATGCGGTGAAAACCCTAAATCGTCGTAGATCGCATTAGCTTTATCTTGATCAAGCAGGACCACCATATATTCGGACACCTTGTACGAATCATGGGTGGATCGGCTCTTTGAGCCGATTCACAGGATAACCCGAGAGCCGATCGAGGCTCGTATTTAACGTTTACGTGTATGCCATGCAGGAAACTAAGCGAGGCATCATCCAACACCTTCCCGACCAGGTATAGGTCAGGTGGCACGCCCTTGCGACAGCATCGGACGTGTGACCGGAAGGCTTTGCGGGCCGTCGCTCCGAGGGACCGGGGCCAGCCGCAGCCCTAGTTGTTCCCGGCTCTACCGTGTTGCCGGCCGCTGCCCGCCGGTGGGTTTCTGACCGCAACACATTCTGGCACGCCCGGTGGGACCATCTTCGACATCCACCGCATCGCCATCTACATCCGAGATGGCGGAAAGCACTCCGGTCAAGTACGAGGATCTGACTGACGAGCTCAAGAAGAAGCATGATGAGATCAAGGCAGTCCTCGAAGCCGAACTCATCGGCTCTTTCCACAGAACCCGCTCCCATGGCATCAGGTGGAAGGGGTTCTCACCTGAAGGCGCACTCGATGGGGTGGACCTGTCCGCCCCGTCAGAAGAACGCACCAGGTCGCTGCGTCAGGTGATCAACTACATGGTGGCTCATTCGTTGCACCGCCACTCTGAGAGCCTGGTGAACACTTTGGAGCGTGTCGCTCTGCGCGTGATCCAGGAAATCATGAGCCATCGGTATTCTCCGTCGGGACCAGCTCTGGGGACTTACAAAGGAGAGATGCCACTCCAGTCCCATCCACCGCGGCAGCACCAGAAGTGCCGAACTCATCGACATACGTCGTCTACAAGATTGGTGGTGACCCTAGTGACTACCAATTCCTACCTGAGGCGCCCAAGGAGATCCCGCACGGGTACGCGTGCGCATATGTGCCAGACTGCAGTACCTGGGCACTCTCGAACCAGGCTGCAACAGCAGGGGCCTCTGGAACAGCAGGAGGAACGTCGGGAGCAGATCTTGAGAAGCAAACGTGGTTAGCTAAGTACGCTACTCCGACAAACCTCCGCAGCCCAGCTCCCGCAGCTTGGCTCAGAACTGGAAAAGCAAGCATGGCTGGTTAAGTATGCCACCCCGGCGAATCTTCAGGGTTCGACACCTTCAGCCATCACCGCGGATCAGATTTGTACAATTCTGAAAGATCAGTTCGGCATGATGCCGAAGAGGAAGACGTTCGGCTATACCAAGCCGTACCCCAACGAGTACGAATTGATCCCGCTACCACCCAAATATCGGCTCCCGGACTTCACAAAGTTTAGTGGATCAGATGGTTCCAGCTCCATCGAGCATGTGAGCCGATATTTGGCACAGCCTGGGCACGATCTCAGCATAGACGAGCTGCGTGTGAGGTTCTTCGCACAGTCCCTCACAGGATCGGCTTTCGGGTGGTACACATCGCTGCCACCGAACTCAATCCGGACTTGGAAGCAGTTGGAAGAGCAGTTCCATGAGCAGTATCACTCAGAGGCTTCCGAGGCTGGCATTGCCGATCTAGCACAAGTACGACAGAAGTGCGGGGAAACAAGTGTCGAATACATCCAGCGCTTCAGGACCATTAGGAACCGATGCTATTCGGTTCACGTAAGTGAAAAAGAAGCGATCGAGTTGGCGGTGGTGGGTCTCTCATCATCGATCAAGGACGTGGCCTCCCAAGCAGACTACCCTTCATTGGCGCACATGGTGCAGAGGCTGTCAGCATATGAACAGCGCCACCCAGATGTTTACCAGGACAAATTCAAGCGTGCGGTGGCCCTGGTTGAGGCGTACGAGGATGAAGGTGCTGCGGGAGATCGAGAGGTAGCAAGTGGCTGAATGGACTCGAGCGGCAGGCCCCGTGTCCTGCAAATGGGTTAAGCCACAAGGCCCTCCAAAA
Source organism: Lolium rigidum (assembly GCF_022539505.1). Lineage (NCBI taxonomy): Eukaryota > Viridiplantae > Streptophyta > Magnoliopsida > Poales > Poaceae > Lolium > Lolium rigidum. The sequence goes on from NC_061514.1 coordinate 112,612,737, forward strand.
GGGTTCGACTTCGACGTGACCAAAACTGAGCAGATTTTCGATCTCTTACTCACGGAGAAGCGTATAAAGGTACCCGAAGGCCACAAGATCCCTACGGTGCAGGAGCTGAACGGAAAGCCATACTGCAAGTGGCATAACACGTTCACCCACACCACTAACGACTGCAGGGTGTGGCGTCAGCAGATCCAAATGGCGATAGAAAAAGGACGGCTAATTTTCAACCAGTACGCCATGAAGGTCGACACACACCCCTTCCCCGCCGTTAACATGGTGGAGTGTACTTACCATGAAGGGTGCCAGCCAGATTTCTCGTACAATATCAACATGGTGGGACCTGGGCACCACTGTGGTAAGGACGGAGATGAGGGCAGCTGCTCTCATAGCAAAGACACAGAGGAAGCCGCTCCACGCGATCGGCTCCGCCAAGACGGCAAGCGCTACGTCACAGAGGGAGAAGTGAAGAACATTAGATATCAGCGACCTCTCTCTGATCACCTCCTCAACAAGTATGTGGGTCAATACGACCAACGCCGGCGATACAACGACGATGATGAAGAAGATCGTCTGGCTAGGGACGACAGGAGACGTCGTCGGCGTGATCACGACGAGGAGCGATACGAGCGCCACGCCAAGGAAAAGTCGAGGGAGCAAGACGACGTGGATAGGCATCGGGACTGCCCCTTCTTCGGACACTGCTGGGATTCAGGAATGAGCCGATTGCCAACAATCGGCAACTGCCCAGAATGCAAACAGAAGAAGAAGGATGCAGCTAACGTGTCCGTGGTCAAACGTCTAGGGCCTCTCCCGCCTCGGAACAAGCATGCTGAGTCAGCTCGGGCGGAAGATCTCGAGGAACTAGAGGACGATGATGAAGAAGACAAGTATCATCGGCCAAGGTGGTGCTCTGATGGGCTCAACCGTTCCCAAAAACGAAGGGTTCAGCGTCTGCGTGGGTTGGAAGAAGCCGAAAGATTATACCCGCACACGTTGAGGAAGGCACGGCCTGATCCGGCCGCCAAAATTCAGCGAACCCCGGACGAAGAAGGTCGGCCGCAAAGAAAAGAGTGGCGCCCCAAGCAAAGGAAAGCCGATGATGAGACATCGGCTGGCACAAACATGGTCTTCATCCTTCCAACGGAGTTTAGCGCTCAAGGATTATACGAAGCACCCGTGGCACAACTGGATCGCGGCCCACGGCCGGTCATCTTTGAGAAGCCACGAGAAAGAAGTTACGGTGCATCCGAAGGCCCCGTACTTGCGAGGTTACATCAATGGGCAGCCTCGTCAACAAGATGTTGGTGGACACCGGAGCGGCGGTTAACATCATGCCATACTCCATGCTACGTCGGTTGGGACGCTCCAGCTCGGATCTGATCAAGACCAATGTAACACTGAGCGATTTCAACGGCCAAGCATCTGACGCACAAGGTGTTCTGAATGTGGATCCGACCGTAGGAAGGAAAACTGTCCCTACGACGTTCTTTATTGTCGACAGCAGAAGCTCCTATGCTGTCCTACTAGGGAGAGATTGGATCCACGCCAACTGTTGCATTCCATCCACAATGCACCAATGCCTGATACAGTGGGATGGAGATGAAGTAGAGGTCGTCCACGCAGATGATTCAGCCGAGATTTCAACGGCCGGCATGGACGTTTGGGAGACATCAGGCCAAGAGCCACTCTCAGGCATCAATTTGAACGACTGCGAGCGCATCGACGTGACAAAGAACGGGGTTAGGCTGGTTTTATCCACCGGCCTGACCGTGTAACAAAAGCAAACATCGATGGACAAACGTGGCGATGCCGATCCAGGTGATCGGCCCCAAGGATCTATGGAGGAACATTACAAAACCTTCATCGAACAAGCAACGTGGAGGCCGATTCCAGCAATCGGCCAAAATTATCCTCACCATCCATTCTGTCTGGGTTCAGCATTTAATCCAACAGGGAATACCTGAAGAGCCGATGCCATCAAATCCCTTGAAAGAATCGGCTCGGGGGGCACCTAATCGGATCGGATGAACATGTGCAGTAAAACCTTGGCTAATCACAGAAGCCGATTTCAGCAGTTACCTGGCAGAATCGGCTTGGGGGGGCACATAATCAGATGAGCATGTGCGATACATGTGCAGTAAGATATTGGGGGCCGACAGAAAAATCGGCCCGTAAAAAAAAAATCTACCAGTCGCATGTGCAAGACACAAGGACCTCCAGCTCTGTGTCAGAGGAGTTCTACTTCTGAGCCGTTGTGTGATCATCTGCAGCATCGGAGGGGTGATCGGCTCTGGATGGCTCTGCAGGATAGTTCTCTCAGACATGATCTAGCCCAGGTCCATTTTGTCTGAATGGCGTGCCCTCGTCTCCGTTTCGCCTTGACTGAGACTCGGGGGGCAGCTGGCCTGGTGGATGCTCTGTTTTTGAAAGCCGATTGGGTGGCCATCGGCTAGTCCTGCGCCGCGATTTTTGTCAAGGATGGTGATCCGGTGGAACTCAAATTCATTGTTCGAAAGGATGAAGGATAGTTCATGAAGGCTTGATGCGCTGACATCGGCTTATTGAGTTCCGACCAAGATTGCAGTCACCCCGTGGTCGAAGAGATGAAAGGCGGAATGATGGAAGATTCTGCGGCAGTTCTGCTCTGCCACGACATGACCCGACGAAAGAAAGCGTAATGATTTTGGAAATGTCATTTCCAAAACCAGGGGGGCATGTGTTATCACCAGAATTTGACCGGATCAGAGGTGGGCCGTGATCAAGATGGGCTTGAAGAATATATATAGAAGAAATACGTGAATCGGCCTTACATGCAAAGTTTGGGCTAGTTTGCCCTTGTATCTGTAACATATTAGATTACGCATCTTAATTTAGAAGTTAGAGTTTTACCCATGCACGGTTAGGTGCACGCCTGAATTAGAAAGTCCCCCGGACTATAAATATGTATCTAGGGTTTATGGAATAAACAACAACCAACGTTCAACACAAACAAATCTCGGCGCATCGCCAACTCCTTCGTCTCGAGGGTTTCTCCGGTAAGCACCATGCTGCCTAGATCGCATCTTGCGATCTAGGCAGCACAAGCCTACCTACGTTGTTCATGCGTTGCTCGTGCCGAAGCCTTTTTGATGGCGAGCAACGTAGTTATCTTAGATGTGTTAGGGTTAGCATTGTTCTTCGTATCATATGCTCGTCGTAGTGCAACCCTTATACATCTAGCCGCCCTTACACCTATCTTAGGTGTAGGGGCGGCACCCCGCTTGATCATTATTTAGTAGATCCGATCCGTTACGGTTGCTCCTTATTCTTCAAGGATTAGTTTAATATCTGCAATAGTTAGGCCTTACAAAGGGTTGGAGGATCCAGCGGCGTGTAGGGTGTAGTTTGCTAGCCCTAGACAGGATGTTCCGGGGATCAACCTCGTGTTGGTTTTTAGGCCCTGTCTAGGATCGGCTTACGATCACCGTACGCGAGCGCGAGGCCCAATCGTGAGTAGGATGATCCGATTATGTGGTGAAAACCCTAAATCGTCGTAGATCGCATTAGCTTTATCTTGATCAAGCAGGACCACCATATATTCGGACACCTTGTACGAATCATGGGTGGATCGGCTCTTTGAGCCGATTCACAGGATAACCTGAGAGCCGATCGAGGCTCGTATTTAACGTTTACGTGTATGCCATGCAGGAAACTAAGCGAGGCATCATCCAACACCTTCCCCGACCAGGTATAGGTCAGGTGGCACGCCCTTGCGACAGCATCGGACGTGTGACCAGAAGGCTTTGCGGGCCGTCGCTCTGAGGGACTGGAGCCAGCCGCAGCCCTAGTTGTTCCCGGCTCTACTGTGTTGCCAGTCGCTGCCCGCCGGTGGGTTTCTGACCGCAACAGACTCATGGACACGTGCGAGCAAGTTAGCCAATGGAATTAGCTCATTTGCTTTCTTAGTGTACCAACCAGCAGCCTCTAGACAAGCGGCCTGATATTTAGTGTCTAGCGGTGAGTCGGCATAGCGGCCAGCTGATATTTTTGGTAGTGAACCGACGCCGTCGCGTCCTATAAATAGCTGCTGCTTCCGTTGCTCCGGGTCGCCGGGAGAGAGAGAGTAGAGAGAAAGATCGAGCGTGTGTTCGGAGCCTTGATAGAATTAGACTAGAAGAGAGATAGAGCGGGAGAAAGGCAACCATGTCCATGGATGTGCGGAAGGTGTCTGTCGTGCCGACGATCCGCTTCGTAGAAAAGAGGCGAGGTCGTGATTGGTGTTTGCACTCGCTAATCGATTTTCCACTCAATGGTCGGGGAATAATCTCTGCTGGTGCATATAGGTGTATATGCCATCTGAAATAGTCAGGCAAGCTGCTTTATACCCTTCATGTATTTTTGTAGAATACATATTGCTGTTAAATACATGATATAGTAGTTGGTAGATGGTATCGGAGATATTCGTGGGCTAATTCGTCGGTGTCGTTACACGGTGATGGATCCGCTGGAGCCACCGGTACGAATCGGGCATTAGCGCGAATATCGATAGAAAGTGATCAACTGAGAAATACGTGTTTTTATAAGAGAAAACTTGGTGCTACGAAGGTAAACATATTGTACCGGTCACAGTTCCGGTATGGGACTGACTGAGTTCTCCGTTAGGGACGGCCCTGTTGTGGAACGTGTCGATGATGGATCCGTAGGAGCGATCGACATCAGTAGGTTCAGGTGTCCGGGTTCTAGTGGGCTAAAGGGCTCTGCTCCTCTAGCGTCCGTGTGGTGCTAGTTGAGGCTGTCGATGTCGGAGTATCCCTCTCGCAGAGTGTAAAAGTGTGAATTTCACCCCTGTGATTCCCGGGTAGGGAAACTTACTTTCATGTGTGGCACCATGCTTTTTAATATGCTTAATACATTAACCACATGTCGTTGTTTTTGAAAAGCATTTCTATTTTACAATTTATATATGATTGTGTATAATCGGTTTGCTGAGTATGACTTATCGTACTCACCCCAGCTCTCCAATGTTTTTATCAGAGTTGCGCAGCAGAAGACCTCGTCGGCGGAGGTTTAGGCACGACCAGCGGGTGGGAAGCGAATTAGAGAACCTAGTTGTAATTTCTAGTGTAATTGTAAATAAACATGTAAAATGTTGTATGTGAGCTTCTCGTGATCCACTGTGCTGGTTTACGCCTGCATTTTTAGCCTTGCGCGAGTATAAGCCTCTCGGTTTATAGGCGCGCGGCGGCTATCTCGTCCAGGCCCGGTCTCGGGGCGTGACACAATGCACATTCCAATTTGTGTATGGTCCTATGCGATGCAAAACTTGGAACAATGTTATCACAAAAAGAAATGGTTTTATCACCATAGGATAAAGTAAACATTGTTCGTCAGTAACAACCAACAGGTGTCAAAGCAAAATAGTACAGTTTCAACAAATGGAAGGTAAACATGATTAAATATACAACCCAGGGTTTAACCGCTCTAGTTCTTCCATGCAGCAGTTACATTATCTGCATCTTGGCAGTAGCTAGGTTCTTCTTTTGTTTTTGGACCAAAAAAGGATTTTTTTGTTACTCACTAAGTTCAAACTATATGTGCCATTTTCTCAAGGAGGGAGCTCCCTGAATGGGTCGACCCTATCCTGCCTTATATTGTTTTTCCCATGTTATGAGTTAAATATAGGGAAGCCTTAACATGGATTAATATTTAATCCTCACTAACAAAAGAATTAGGATTACACCTTCATGATCATCAGTCACCACCCCGGGTCCACCTTGAAATGTTCCACAGCTGGTTCTTCAGTGCATCACTTCTGAACAACTGGTTGAAGTTCTGCCATAAGTTCCTAACACAAAATATATGTTCAGATTCTGGAAATTATTGCCTAACTGCATTTATAAGACCCTACAACAGGAATGGAAGCATTAGTCAGGACAATCAACCATGTTGTAGCGGACATGAGTAAATTTATTGTTCAGGGATGATACCTTTTGTTTATCGGACATGATTTTCCAGTGATGGGTGTTGTCAATGCCAAGATCTACCTTCAAGGTCTGCAAGAACCAAGTCCAGTTATCAGTGTCTTCAACCTCCACAGCAACAATAGCTATGGGAAAGATGAAGTCATTAGGATCTATGCCAACTGCACACAACAACTGCCCTCTATATCTTGTCTTCACATGATAACCATCAATAAATATTATTGGTCTGCATTCCAGAAAGCCTCTTTTACAAGCTTCTAAACTCATGTAACACCTTTTAAATCTGGAGCATTCATCAAGAGCAAGAAAGAAAGAGCTCCCACAGGGTTGTTTCTTCTAATCTCATTTGCAAAATCCCAAAGCATTTTGTATTGTTCTTCTTCATCTCCATATATTTTTCTCATGGCAATCCTCCTTGCTCTTTGTAACTTGTTAGTACCAGGCGTCATGTTCCAGTCCTTCTGAACCACCCTGCCAAACAAATTCAAACTCATTTCTTGGTTAGCCTTGAAACTTGGCAAGAATTTATCTGCTAGAAAATCAGAAGTAAATTCTCTGATGTTCCATTTCTTCGAAAAGGTATGTTTATATGTGTATCTTTTCATCATCCACTGCTTAGGCCTGCTGTCATAGCTAGCCCACATGTACCAGGGACAAGACTTGCTGCCTTTGCAAACAACTTTGAGTCTCTTGAGGTCATTTATTGGAAGCTTTATATCTCTCCTATTCTGACAAGCATATTCCTTGATTGCTCTTCTAAGCAAGGCAACATCTTCAAACTTAAGCCAAAATCTAAATACATGAGCAGTAAGATCTTCAGGTCTAAATGTCTTGAACCTCAACTCATGACAATACTCATCTGACTCAGGAGCCCATAGATCATCATCTTCTGAATCACCATCACATTTGATCTTTGGAGCTTTTCCCTTCATCCTCTTAACCTTATCCTAATCATCATCAACAACATTTCAGCATACAAATCATCATCGTCTTCTTCAATATATAGCATAATCTAAATCATCTATGCCAAACTCTTAATTATCATCTCCTTCTTTAGTACACTCTGCATCATCTTGTTCTTGCTCACTATTAGCAGATAGGTTGCTCCTGCTTCTAGTCCTGACACCATCCTCATCAGGCACAACCTAAAGTGGAACAGGGGCACCTTCCACTTCCCTAGGTGCATCATTAATAACGAAATGCTTCACAAGACTAGTAACTGGGGCAGGTTCAGCAACAGGGAACTCTATGACATCGTCCCAGTCAACTGCCCTGATTGATTCATCATGGTCAAGGAAAATACTTATATAGTGTTGACCACAACCAACAAAATTCGCCATTGCAGTAGTGTCCATTTCACCAGTCAACTGTCTGAGACAATTCCTTGCAATAGTCAGAAGTGGGATCAAATAGAACACTAACATCCATCCCTCCATCCCTGCATTTCGAAACCCAGGTCCTCAATCAAAGCTTCTAGGGCTCCAGTGACCATGTCACACTCCACATGATCAAACCACACAGAAGCACCATCGACGTAGCTCATGTTGTTCGCATGCCCAAGAAAGTAACCTCCGTGATTCACTTCGAGAGAGAAATATGGGTTACCACGACTTGCCACAACAACACGGGCAAACCAAACATCAAAATCCACTGTTTTATCTGAACTACCAGCTATAGTAAACCCCTTTCAAACGCCTGACGAACCCTAATCAAAACGAAACTACGCCATAAATTCATCTCCAATTGGTACATGATAACGGCCAAACCCTAGCAATAACGAAAAATCCAAGAAATTCGACAACTTCTTGAGCCAATTGTTGGGGTACTTACAGTATTCATGCGGACGCACGCCATCCTTCCGCCGTTGCGGAGCCATCATCGGCTTCTCGAACCGCCCGAGAAGCGCCCCTCCGTGATGCCGCCAACGACCCCCGTCGCCGCCGCCAACTCCCACCTCGTCAATGGATACACGGAGAGCTCCACCTCGGAATGATCACGTGAGAAGAGGGAAAGATACTGCTTGCCTTTTCTAGCTTGACGATCAGCGGAGGGGCTCCGACAGGTTTGAGGTGTGTTCGAGGGGGCTCTTTGCAAATAAACGATGACCGTAATGCTTCAATTCTCAGACATGTGGGCTCCAGAACAATCCAGGTCGGCGCCGTATGCTGAACCAATCGATGTACGCCGCAAAATGACTCGGATGGGACGTGAGCCGTGTTCAGTGAAAGTACGTTGCGTATTCCAAAGGTGAGTGACTGTATTGATTTGGGTAGCCAAGTTTAAGTACTATATCATTGCCATGGTAAATAAATCGTAGCCATATTGATAAAATTCACTAAACACACCTGATAATTACAAGCAACCCTTGGTCGCCATGGTTACTAGAAAAACAAAAAATAACTTACTTGCGGTATAGTACGTGCATCGATTTCAAAATTAGTTCTAAAGATACACAAAATATAAACTACGTGAAAAAGCAAAGAACTACACAAATTTTTATAGAAAATAATGGTTTATTTGAGTTGAAAGTAATGGTTCATTGTTGTTCCAAGTGGTTTCCCCACCCATTATCCCCCTCCCCCCTTGAAAACCACTCACCCGTACTAAAAATTAGGGAAAAGCTAATGGTTCAAAAAAAAATCGTCCCAAATAATATATATGTTAGTACAAAATAATCACTAAAAGGGAATTGAAAAAAAAGGAATTGTGAAAAATAGAAAATAATAAGAAATTAAGGGAGATGCGTTGCGAAAATCACGCTAAAATTTTCACTACAAGAAAAGTTCTGATAGACAACGTCCCAAAATCGTCCGCTAAGGGCCATTTTTCGTCGCCTATGGGCCTAACCCGACGATATGGGTTCTGTTATCGAAACTACGTCAGGCAAAGTCCTACGACGATTTTTTCGGTCCGTCGCGCTTGGGCGCCCTTCCGCCACGGAAAATCGGACCATTGCAGAAGTGTTTCCGGGAGCCCGTTGACTGCTGACGTCATGCAAACTGCCACGTGGCAGACGCCGTTAACTGGCAGTTAACGGCGTTAACCGGCTGAAACCCCGTGGTAGATGGAAGGCCCACACGAGGCCTGCCACGTCTTAAGCGGGCCGGTCCATTAAGTTTACGGGCCGGGCCAGCTGACTTAGTTTGACCGGTCAACTATATAGCTGGGCTGGTCCATTAGTTACGTGGGCCGGGCCTAACCTCTAAGGTTGATTGGTCAAAACATTAATGGGCCGGCCCACTAAGCATGTGAGCCGGGCCGAATGCACTCGTTTGACCGGTCAACATGCAAAAGGGCCGTCCCACAAGACATGTGGGACCCACTTTCCTGTTATCGGGCCGGCCCATTTAACAAGTGGGGTCCACCTTAAAGCAAGTGGGCCGGCCCAAGAAGTTATTGGACCAACCCAATTAGCCTGTGGGTCCCCCTTCTCGCTATCGCCGCCCATTTAGTACGTGGGGTCCACAATAGATCAAATGGGCCGGCCCAACAAGAAAGTGGGCCGGGCCAAAAACACAGGTGGGTCCCACTTTCCTGTTAAAGGGCCGGCCCATTTGGTATGTGGGGTCCACCATATAGCAAGTGGGCCGGCCCAACAAGATAGTGGGTCGGGCCAAAAACACAGGTGGGTCCCACTTTCCTGTTAAAGGGCCGGCCCATTTAGTATGTGGGGTCCACCATATAGCCAGTGGGTTGGCCCAACAAGAAAGTGGGCCGGGCCAAAAACACAGGTGGGTCCCACATTCCTTTTAAAGGGCCGGCCCATTTAGTATGTGGGGTCCACCATATAGCAAGTGGGCTGGCCCAACAAGATAGTGGGCCGGGCCAAAAACACAGGTGGGTCCCACTTGCCTGTTAAAGGGCCGGCCCATTTAGTATGTGGGGTCCACCATATAGCAATTGGGCTGGCCCAACAAGATAGTGGGCTGGCCCAATAAGCAGGTGGGCCCACTATCGTGTTAACGGGCCGGCTCAATAAGTAAGTGAGCCGGCCCAAAATGAAAGTAGGTCCCACACTATCGTAAATGGGCCGGCCCAATCTGTTGTAGGGCCCTGGTTGTTTGACTAGTCAACTTGCATTAAATTTCATGAGCCTAAAATTTGATATCAATGATACACACAATTACATACACAAATAAAATAACTAGGAAAATTACAAGGCAATTAATGTGCCTAAATAAAAAATTACATAGAATCATTGAGGACTTCTATTAGCATCATCAATAACACGTTGACATTTGGCAATCGCCTTAATTGAATCTTGTGTACTCTTGGTCAACATATCAGCTACAGATCTTAAAGCAGCAATACCATGTCTTTTATAAAGTACAACCTTGAGATATTTACTGTTTGATGAAAGGAATGGTCTAGGTTGACGGCTATGAGAGGATGCATCAGAAGAAAGATCAGAACTTTTTGTGGGCCTCTCTTCTGATGAAGATTGCTTCATCGTAACCGCATTCCGATAATAATGCAAAAAGAGTTAAACGATGAACTATGCAAACATGTATTAAGCATTGTCGATATGAGATAGTCACAAGTACTAAGCACAGACTTACATTATATCGTTGCATAGGCTCACCCCGGAACCTTTTTTGCGCTCTATCTTCTACTAAGGACTTCTTCATTACAACTGCATTCTAGTAATATTGCAAACATAGTTACACAGTGAACTATTCAAACATTTATTATGCAATGTAGATATAATATAATAACAAGTTGCATAAATAAGACAATGTATGGAACTTGTACTAAGCAGACTTACATCATAATGTTGCACAGGGTCGCTTTGGCGACTATCTTCTAATGATGACTGCTTCACTAAAACTGCATTCCGGTAATATTGCAAAAATAGTTACAACAATTAACTATTCAAACATGTATTACGCAATGTAGAGATCGGATAACGAACATGTAGCGAAATAAGCACAAGATAAGATAAGATGCATGTACTAAGCACATACTGGCTCGCTGCAGGTCCTTCTCTTGCGTGCACTAGTCGTGGTCGACATGCCTGTCATTTTAGGTTCAGCCATCAAGTGAAATGCTAATCCTCCTGCTCCATTGTCCTTAATCCGTGTTTAGATATCACATTTAAGACCAAGTCACCTGGTTTCAAATAACAAAAAACTTGAGCCGCCAAATGAATAAGCCAATATATACCGGATATCGATTAAAACCAACTAGATGTTGCTTTGCATGAGATACGAATTTCGGACATTCGGATTTAGAGTAGGGTAATGCCAAGGTTTTCCACATAAAGTAAACTGGCATTAAGAATGACCAAATGTCGTGTTCAAATCACCTTCGCAGCTTGCTCCAAGACAAGCATATCAAATAGGCAGAAACATAGTAAAGCATGGATGGCATTGCTATGGCAGGGTTCCAAGTGTTAATCTCTTGCATAAGGAACAATGCATATAGGTTATAGATAATAACGGAAGTAAACTGCCAAAGTTACCAACCAAGAACTCAGATTCCAACCTTCCCTAGCGTCCCCGCCGTTAATGTTGGATATTCTAATAAGTGGTTCGCATGATCAATCCCTAGGAAAAATAACATTGACAAGTTAGTCTACGATAATACAAAGACCGGACATGCACGCAGACAATAACTATACAAGTCAGTGCGACAGAGCATTCATGGAAAAAAATAGCTATAAGCTAAAGACGAGGTATAAGAGCAAGCAGATTGGAAATGCACATAGCATGATTATAAAAGCAGTGTGAGAATAGCAGACACGAGAAAACAGCTAGCGGCTAGCGGTGAGCTAATGACGTGGTATAAGAACAACCAGATTGGAAATGCCGATAGCATGACTATAAAAGGAATAGCATGCAAGTACAAAAACAAGTTGGCAGCAAATGAATGGGTATAAGGCTATAAATATGTGGATGCACACAGTGTCACTAGAATGAACAGGATGGTAGCGACCGGATAATGCTTTTGTACTCGTACAATATTTAAACGAACTTCATGCGAAGTAACACATCAAGAAAGTTAATGGCATATGAGATCTGCAAATAACTACACAAAACATGGCTAAAGAAACACCGCGATCTAACGGGCCAGCGTACTAACCAAGCTGCGGCGGGGTGGACGGGGCGGCAACTTGCATTCCAGCGGCGGCGAACGCGGGAGACGATGAGTCGACCCTGTTTCAGTAGAAGCGGGCGTTAGTGAAGCAGATCTAGTTGGCTGGCAAGGGATTCGGTGAAGTTGATACAGCCGCTGCGCCGAGGTAGTCGGTGGAATAGATCGGCTTCTGTGGAGGGGGGCCGCGGTGAAGTAGACCCGGTTCCGTTGGAGAGGATCCGGTGCGTCGACAGGAAAGGCGTTGATTGCTACGCTGTGGATGAGGTCGGCGGTGAAGCAGATCCGTTGGTGGCGAGGTCGGCGGTGAAGCAGATCCGTCGGTGGAGAGGTCGGCGGTGAAGCAGATCCGTCGGTGGCGAGGTCGGCGGTGAAGCAGATCCGTCGGTGGCGAGGGCGGCGGGGGAGCGGATCAGGTGGGTGGACAGCCAACACGATCAAGGCTACGCTGTGGAGGAGTATGCCGGCGGCGAAGTAGATCTAGTACTGTAGAGAGTCAGAGCTTTGGCGTGTGAGAGTATTTTTGAGCTAATGGGGCGAATGGTTGGTGGGTGGGTGTGGGCCTGTGGGGAGGGTTCGGGATCTAGGCAAGATATTTCATTGTTACCGAATGAGCCCTCCATGGTCGGTGGGTTGTAGCTTCCGGACCAGGGTTAAAAGGGTAAAACTGGTCACGGGATTTTCGAATGGATGCGGCGGGATGATTTGGCGCGCGGCCGAAATTTTCAGTTTCAAGCTACGAGCATAACGACAAAAATAATGTTCTTCCCCGGGGAGCTCTCATTTCTTCCTCTTCTCTTTCTCTCTCGAGTCTCTCCCACTCCCCGGCTCCTCTCCCCCTTCTCTCCGGCGGCCTCGCCGGCCGGAGACGAGGCCGACTTCTCTCTCGTATATCGTACACCCTCCGAACTAAATTAATTGATTCAACTTTCCTTAGACGTGTATGTATCTAGAGTAAAAACATGTGTGGATACATCCATATTTAGATAAGCAAAGTTGAGTCAGCTAATTTGGATCCGAGGGAGTTAGTGTTGTTGTAAGCTTAGATCCAGTGTTTCCCATGAGCAGAATGGCGCAATGGAGTCGGGGATCTCGTCATCGGCTTCGGATCTGGCCTATGGTGAATCTGGCGGATCAGATCTGGCGGATCTTGCCGGCCAAACCCCGATCTGGTGCCATCAAGGTGATGGCGCTAACGGTGAGGCTTGCTTTGGTCAGTGCTTCCGATCTGGCCAATGGGGAAGTCAAGCTGCTAACGTTCACAAGCTCGGGGCATACGACGGCGTCATCCGTCTTGCCCGTGAACATCTTGGCCTTTCAGCGGCCCTTCTCAGAGCCAATATGCCGTTGCTGAGGCCCTTCTTCTCCTTCGTCCTGGCGACTACCGGCGACACCGTCCCAAGTGGTGCGTCCCCGGCGACGGAGTTGCTGGAAAGGATGCGGAGCAGAGATCTGATGTGCGGTCCAGAAGGACTCGATTGATTTTCTTCTATATGTTTTGGGGTCCTTTTTGTAAAGTTGCAGGTCCTATTAGTTATTGTCTAGTTCTTTTGGACCTCTATGTAATTTTTTGGACTAGTTTCCATTTGCACCGATAAACTTGAATTTTGACAAGTTCACGGGAAAAAATTCCTTTGCACATATGGCCTATCATGTATGAACATTCTTGAGATTTAAACTATATGTAATGGCCAGCACTTGCGCAAGGGGCTCGTCTAGTGCGCACTAGTTTCCATTAGCACCGATAAATTTGAATCTTGACAAGTTCTTGGAAGAAAAAATTGATTCACATATAGCCTATCATGTATGAACATTATTGGGATTCAAACTATACATAGATGGCCAACACGTGTGCAAGGGGGTCCTCTAATGTGCACTAGTTTCCATTAGCACAGATAAATTTGAATCTTTACAAGTTCTCGAAAAAAATTGCTTCACACATATGCCCTATCATGTATGAACATTATTGGGATTCATATTATATATAGATGGCCAACACTTGTGCAAGGGGGTCCTCTAATTCTTGGGGATTTCAATCTATCTCTCTCTCTCGATCTATCGTTGGTGGCCAGAACAACACACATATGCATGCACTTTATGCGCAAAGGCGCGGGTGCCTCTAATAATTCATGTGTGTGCATATATTTGAACATATTCTTGGGGATTTCAATCTCTATCTCTCGATCTATATATCGTTGGTGGCCAAGAAACACACTTATATATATACGCATGCACTTTATGCGCAAAGGCGCGGGTGCCTCTAATAATGTGTGTGCGCACTCGATCGATGATCCCTAAACCTTAAACCATAAAACCCTAAAACCCTAATCCCTAATCCCTAAACACCCTAAACACTAAACCCTAAACCCTAAACACTAAACCCTAAACCCTAAACACTAAACCCTAAACCCTAAACACTAAACCCTAAACCCTAGACCCTATACCCTAATTAACACTAACCCTAACCCTAACCCTAATTAAACCCTACATATATAGGCCAACGACACTTAATTGCGCATCAAGCGGGCGACCAACTAATTAGCGCCGATAAATTAATTAACTTGAATTTTGACAAGTTCTCGATCTCGAATGAAAACACATTTGATTAAGTTGTCTCATAATATAATATATATATATATATAATTAGTGTGCATGCGCGCATGGCATACCTTGCATATCATTCGTGCATATATTTCAATATATATTTGAACATATTCTTGGGGATATATATATATTTAAATCTCTCTCTCTCGATCTATATATCGTTGGTGGCCAAGAAACACACTTATATATATACGCATGCACTTTATGCGCAAAGGCGCGGGTGCCTCTAATAATGTGTGTGTGCACTCGATCGATGATCCCTAAACCTTAAACCCTAAAACCCTAATCCCTAATCCCTAATTATACCCTAAACGTACACCCTAAACACCCTAAACACTAAACCCTAGACCCTAAACCCTAAACACTACACCCTAAACCCTAAACGTACACCCTAAACACCCTAAACACTAAACCCTAAACCCTAGAACCTAAACCCTAAACACTACTCCCTAAACCCTAAACCCTAAACCCTAGCCCTAGACCCTAAACCCTAAACCCTAAACCATAAACCCTAAATATATTTCAATCTCTCTCTAGATCTATATTTCGTTGGTGGCCAAGAAACACACTTATATATATACGCATGCACTTTATGCGCAAAGGCGCGGGTGCCTCTAATAATGTGTGTGTGCACTCGATCGATGATCCCTAAACCTTAAACCCTAAAACCCTAATCCCTAATCCCTAATTATACCCTAAACGTACACCCTAAACACCCTAAACACTAAACCCTAAACTCTAGACCCTAAACCCTAAACACTACACCATAAACCTTAAACCCTAAACACTAAACCCTAAACCCTAAGCCTAGACCCTAAACCCTAAACACTAAACCCCAAACCCTAAACCCTAAACCCTAGACCCTAAACCCTAATTAACCCTAACCCTAACCCTAAAACCCTAGCTAGCTAACCCTAAACCCTAATTAAACCCTACATATATATATATATAGGCCAACGACACTTAATTGCGCATCAAGCAGGCGACCAACTAATTAGCGTTGATAAATTAATTAACTTGAATCTTGACAAGTTCTGTCGAATGAAAACACATTTGATTAAGTTGCCTCATAATGTATATACAATTAGTGTGCATGCGCGCATGGCATACCTTGCACATATCATTCGTGCATATATTTCAATATATATCTGAACATATTCTTGGGGATATATATATATATTTCAATCTCTCTCTCGATCTATATATATATCGTTGGTGGCCAAGAAACACACTTATATATACGCATGCACTTTATGCGCAAAGGCGCGGGTGCTATAATGTGTGTGTGCACTCGATCGATGATCCCTAAACCTTAAACCCTAAAACCCTAATCCCTAATCCTTAATTATACCCTAAACATACACCCTAAACACCCTAAACACTAAACCCTAAACCCTAGACCCTAAACCCTAAACACTAAACCCTAAACCCTAAACCCTAAACCCTAACCCCTAGCTAACCCTAAACCCTAATTAAACCCTACATATATAGGCCAACGACACTTAATTGCGCATCAAGCAGGCGACCAACTAATTAGCGCTGATAAATTAATTAACTTGATTTTTGACAAGTTCTCGATCTCGAATGAAAACACATTTGATTAAGTTGTCTCATAATATATATAATTAGTGTGCATGTGCGCATGGCATACCTTGCATATCATTCGTGCATATATTTCAATATATATTTGAACATATTCTTGGGGATACATATATATATATTTCAATCTCTCTCTCTCGATCTATATATCGTTGGTGGCCAAGAAACACACTTATATATATACGCATGCACTTTATGCGCAAAGGCGCGGGTGCCTCTAATAATGTGTGTGTGCACTCGATCGATGATCCCTAAACCTTAAACCCTAAAACCCTAATCCCTAATCCCTAATTATACCCTAAACGTACACCCTAAACACCCTAAACACTAAACCCTAAACCCTAGACCCTAAACCCTAAACACTACACCCTAAACCCTAAACCCTAAACACTAAACCCTAAACCCTAACCCTAGACCCTAAACCCTAAACACTAAACCCCAAACCCTAAACCCTAAACCCTAGACCCTAAACCCTAATTAACCCTAACCCTAACCCTAAAACCCTAGCTAGCTAACCCTAAACCCTAATTAAACCCTACATATATATATATATATATAGGCCAACGACACTTAATTGCGCATCAAGCAGGCGACCAACTAATTAGCGCTGATAAATTAATTAACTTGAATCTTGACAAGTTCTCTCGAATGAAAACACATTTGATTAAGTTGCCTCATAATATATATACAATTAGTGTGCATGCGCGCATGGCATACCTTGCACATATCATTCGTGCATATATTTCAATATATATCTGAACATATTCTTGGGGATATATATATATATATTTCAATCTCTCTCTTGATCTATATATATATATCGTTGGTGGCTAAAAAACACACTTATATACGCATGCACTTTATGCGCAAAGGCGCGGGTGCCTCTAATAATGTGTGTGTGCACTCGATTGATGATCCCTAAACCTTAAACCCTAAAACCCTTATCCCTAATCCTTAATTAAACCCTAAACATACATCCTAAACACCCTAAACACTAAACCCTAAACCCTAGACCCTAAACCCTAAACACTAAACACTAAACCCTAAACCCTAAACCCTAACCCCTAACTAACCCTAAACCCTAAACCCTAATTAAACCCTACATATATAGGCCAACGACACTTAATTGCGCATCAAGCAGGCGACCAACTAATTAGCGCCGATAAATTAATTAACTTGATTTTTGACAAGTTCTCGATCTCGAATGAAAACACATTTGATTAAGTTGTCTCATAATATATATATAATTAGTGTGCATGTGCGCATGACATACCTTGCATATCATTCGTGCATATATTTCAATATATATTTGAACATATTCTTGGGGATAAATATATATATATTTAAATCTCTCTCTCTTGATCTATATATCGTTGGTGGCCAAGAAACAAACTTATATATATACGCATGCACTTTATGCGCAAAGGCGCGGGTGCCTCTAATAATGTGTGTGTGCACTCGATCGATGATCCCTAAACCTTAAACCCTAAAACCCTAATCCCTAATCCCTAATTATACCCTAAACGTACACCCTAAACACCCTAAACACTAAACCCTAAACCCTAGACCCTAAACCCTAAACACTACACCATAAACCCTAAACCCTAAACACTAAACCCTAAACCCTAAGCCTAGACCCTAAACCCTAAACACTAAACCCCAAACCCTAAACCCTAAACCCTAGACCCTAAACCCTAATTAACCCTAACCCTAACCCTAAAACCCTAGCTAGCTAACCCTAAACCCTAATTAAACCCTACATATATATATATATATATTGGCCAACGACACTTAATTGCGCATCAAGCAGGCGACCAACTAATTAGCGCTGATAAATTAATTAACTTGAATCTTGACAAGTTCTCTCGAATGAAAACACATTTGATTAAGTTGCCTCATAATATATATACAATTAGTGTGCATGCGCGCATGGCATACCTTGCACATATCATTCGTGCATATATTTCAATATATATCTGAACATATTCTTGGGGATATATATATATATATTTCAATCTCTCTCTCGATCTATATATATATATCGTTGGTGGCCAAGAAACACACTTATATATACGCATGCACTTTATGCGCAAAGGCGCGGGTGCCTCTAATAATGTGTGTGTGCACTCGATCGATGATCCCTAAACCTTAAACCCTAAAACCCTAATCCCTAATCCCTAATTATACCCTAAACATACACCCTAAACACCCTAAACACTAAACCCTAAACCCTAGACCCTAAACCCTAAACCCTAAACCCTAAACCCTAAACCCTAAACCCTAAACCCTAAACCCTAAACCCTAACCCTAACCCCTAGCTAACCCTAAACCCTAAACCCTAATTAAACCCTACATATATAGGCCAACGACACTTAATTGCGCATCAAGCAGGCGACCAACTAATTAGCGCTGATAAATTAATTAACTTGATTTTTGACAAGTTCTCGATCTCGAATGAAAACACATTTGATTAAGTTGTCTCATAATATATATATAATTAGTGTGCATGTGCGCATGGCATACCTTGCATATCATTCGTGCATATATTTCAATATATATTTGAACATATTCTTGGGGATATATATATATATTTCAATCTCTCTCTCTCGATCTATATATCGTTGGTGGCCAAGAAACACACTTATATATATACGCATGCACTTTATGCGCAAAGGCGCGGTGCCTCTAATAATGTGTGTGTGCACTCGATCGATGATCCCTAAACCTTAAACCCTAAAACCCTAATCCCTAATCCCTAATTATACCCTAAACGTACACCCTAAACACCCTAAACACTAAACCCTAAACCCTAGACCCTAAACCCTAAACACTACACCCTAAACCCTAAACCCTAAACACTAAACCCTAAACCCTAACCCTAGACCCTAAACCCTAAACCCTAAACACTAAAACCTAAATATATTTCAATCTCTCTCTAGATCTATATATCGTTGGTGGCCAAGAAACACACTTATATATATACGCATGCACT
>NC_061514.1:112632078-112651999 GCF_022539505.1 Lolium rigidum
TTGTTTGTGTTTGAAAAAATTCGGATCCTAGCAATCCATGTATGGGAGAGAGACACGCTCCGCTTTTTCATATGAACACTTGTGTTCTTAGTTTTACTTTTAATGTTCATGGCGAAGCCTGAAAACTGCTCCGTTCATTGCTATTTGGTTGGAAACAGAAAATGCTTCATGTGGTAATTGGTATATGGTCTTGAATAATTTGCTACTTGGCAATTGTTTTGCTCAATAGATCATGTTTAAGCTCTTGCATCATGTACTTTGCACCTATTAATGAAGAACTACCATAGAGCTTGTTGAAATTTGGTTTGCATGATTGGTCTCTCTAAAAGTCTAGATATTTTCTGGGTGAAGTGTTTGAACAACAAGGAGACAAATGTAGAGTCTTATAATGCTTGCAATATGTTCTTATGTAAGTTTTTCTCGTACCGGTTCATACTTGTGTTTGCTTCAAACAACCTTGCTAGCCAAAGCCTTGTACTGAGAGGGAATACTTCTCGTGCATCCAAATCCTTGAGCCAAAACCTATGCCATTTGTGTCCACTATACCTACCTACTATGTGGTATTTCTCTGCAATTCCAAAGTAAATTACATGAGTGCTACCTTTAAAATTTCATTCTTTGTCTTTGCAATATATAGCTCAAGGGAAAATAGCCTTAAAAACTATTGTGGTATTGAATATGTAGCTTATGTATCTTATTTCTTATAAGTTGCTTGTTGAGCGGTAACCATGTTTCTGGGACGCCATCAACTATTACACCTTTGTTGAATATCATGTGAGTTGCTATGCATGTTCGTCTTGTCTCGAAGTAAGGGTGATTTATCATGATCAAATGGTTTGAGTATGCATATTGTTAGAGAAGAACATTGGGCCGCTAACTAAAGCCATGAATCATGGTGGAAGTTTCAGCTTTGGACATTAATCCTCAATCTCTTATGAGAATATTATATGTTGTTGAATGCTTATGCATTAAAGAGGAGTCCATTATCTGTTTTCTATGTTGTCCCGGTATGGATGTCCTTAGTTGAGATCTATCAAAAACGAGAAATCAAACGCGATCTATCTCCTTGGACCTTTGTACAGGCGGCATAGAGGTACCCCTTTGGGACACTTGGTTGAAACATATGTAATGCAATGATAATCCATGTAAATCCATGCTAATTAGGACAAGGTGCGAGCACTATTGGTATTCTATGCATGAGGCTTGCAACTTATAGGATGTCTTATGCATAACACATATGAATTATTACTACCGTTGACAAAATTGTTTCTATGTTTTCAAAATAAGAGCTCTAGCACAAAAATAGTAATCCATGCTTCCCTCTGTGAAGGGCCATTCTTTTACTTTATGTTGATTCAGTTTACCTACTTCTCTCTATCTTAAAAGCAAACACTTGTGTCAACTGTGTGCATTGATTCCTACATACTTGCTTATTTGCACTCATCATATTACTTTGTGTTGACAATTATCCATGAGATATACATGTTGAAGTTGAAAGCAACTGCTGAAACTTATATCTTCCTTTGTGTTGCTTCAAAACTTTCTACTAAGAATTTATTGCTTTATGAGTTAACTCCTATGCAAGTCTTATTGATGCTTGTCTTGAAAGTACTATTCATGAAAAGTCTTTGCTATATGATTCAGTTGTTTAGTCATTATCTTTACCATTGCTTTGAATCACTTCATTCATCTCATATGCTTTACAATAGTATGATCAAGATTATGATAGTAGCATGTCAGTTCAGAAATTTTCCTTGTTATCGTTTACCTACTCGAGGGCGAGTAGGAACTAAGCTTGGGGATGCTTGATACGTCTCCAACGTATCTATAATTTCTGATGTTCCATGCTAGTTTTATGACAATACCTACATGTTTTGCTCACACTTTATAATGTTTTTATGCATTTTCCGGAACTAACCTATTAACAAGATGCCGAAGTGCCGCTTCCGTTTTCTCGCTGTTTTTGGTTCCGGAAAGGTCGTTTCGGGCAATATTCTCGAATTCGATGAAACAAAAGCCCAAGGCCTTATTTTCCCCGGAATGTTCCGAACACCGAAGGAGAGCCGGAGGGGGCCAAGGGGGACCCACACCATAGGGGGGCGCGGGTCCCACCCTGGCCGCGCCGCCATGTGGTGAGGGAGCCCTGTTGCCCCTCCGACTCCGCCTCTTCGCCTATAAAACCCCTCGTGACCTAAAAACCCGACACCAATTGACGAAACTCCAGAAAGACTCCAGGGACGCCGCCGCCATCGCGAAACTCCGTTTCGGGGACAGAAGTCTCTGTTCCGGCACGCCGCCGGGACGGGGAATTGCCCCCGGAGTCATCTCCATCGACATCACCGCCATCTTCATCGCCATCGCTGTCTCCCATGATGAGGAGGGAGTAGTTCTCCCCCGAGGCTGAGGGCTCTACCGGTAGCTATGTGGTTCATCTCTCTCTCCCATGGTGTGATCTTTATGTGATCATGAGCTTTGTATCACTATTAATCTATGTGCTACTCTACTGATGTTATTAAAGTAGTATATTCCTCCTCCATGATGTAATATTGACAGTGTGTGCATCATGTAGTACTTGGCGTAGGTTATGATTGTAATCTCTTGTAGATTATGAAGTTAACTATTACTATGCTCTCTAGAGGTTACTTTAATATGAACTCCGGAATTACTCTCCACGATGTGATGGTGACAGTGTGCGCATCGTGTGTGATTCCTTTATGAAGTTGTGGAGCTTGTTTACTCTGGCTTGAGGGTGCTCTTGTAGCCCTACACAATGAATGGTGTTTGTTATCCAACAAGACAGTGTTTGAAGTAGCACAAGTGAAGAGAAGTTATTTATTTATGTGATCATTGTTGAGAGTGTCCACTAGTGAAAGTATGATCCCTAGGCCTTGTTTCCAAATATTGAATCACCGTTTATTTACTGTTCTACTGCATGTTTACTTGCTGCCATATTTATTTCAGATTGTTATTACCACTCATATTCATCCATATCACTTGCATCTTACTATCTCTTCGCCGTACTAGTGCACCTATATATCTGACAAGTGTATTAGGTGTGTTGGGAACACAAGAGACTTCTTGTATCGTAATTGCATGGTTGCTTCAGAGGGATATCTTTGACCTCTACCTCCCTGAGTTCGATAAACCTTGGGTGATTCACTTAAGGGAAACTTGCTGCTGTTCTACAAACCTCTGCTCTTGGAGGCCCAACACTATCTACAGGAATAGAAGCGTACGTAGACATCAGCCAGCAGCGTCGTCAATGTTTTAAAGGCGGCAGGAGATCGAAACAAAAAAATAAGCCAAAAATCAGTTGGTAAACAAAATCCAAGAAATGAAACATTTACCTTTCTGAGAGGATGACATGCGGGACCCATGGGGCAGCAGCATCCTCAACTATTCCAAGGCGGTAGGGGATCAAAATAAAAAAAGAAAATAGCCAGAAATTAATTAGGGTCAAAAATAAATCTATCAAAGGAAACCTTTATTGTTCATAGAGGATGATATGTGGGACCGACCTGCCAGCTGCGTCGTCATGGTTTCAAAGGGGGCAGGGGATCAAAAGAAAAAGACAAATAGCCAGAAATTAGGGGTAAAAAATAAATCCAACAAAGGAAACTTTTATTGTTCATAGAGGTTGACATGCGGGACCCATGAGCCAACAGCTTCCTCAACGTTTCAAAGTCGGCATGAGATTGAAAGAAAAAGGCAATTGACCAACTATCAGGAGCCAAAAATAATCCAAGAAATTTTTTTTATTGTACATAGAGGATGACATGCGGGTCCCATTTTGCAGCAGCGGTCTCAACGTTTCCAAGGCGGCACAGGACCAAAAGAAAAAAGAAGTAGCCAGAAATCAGGGGGTGAAAAAATTCGAAGAAAAGAAATATTTCAATTGGGCTGCATCTGGACATCTGAGCCTTTGAACTATCCTGCTGGGCCTTTTGACTCGTACAATTTCAGCCCACTCCAAAACAGGAAAGTTCGGATTTTTCTAAAAAAACAGGAAAGTCATATGCTTCGCAAAAACACAAAACAAGGAGATTCAACATATAAGTTTTTTTATGTAAAAATAAAGATTTAATTTATCCGTTGGCAATAGCTCATAGCGAAATACAATGTTTATTGTCTGCAAAATAATCAAGATATCACATGTTTCTTGTACGGGGAGGCTGACATCGGGGACCCATGAACCAACAGCGTCGTCAACGTTTTAAAGGCGGCAGGGGATGGAAAAAATAAACCAAAAATCTGTTGGTAAAAAATCCAAGAAAAGAAACATTTTCGTTCTGAGAGGATGACATGCGGGACCCATGAGGCAGCAGCATCCTCGGCGTTTATTGTTCATAGAGGTTGACATGTGGGACCCGTGAGCCAGCAGCGTCCTCAGCGTTTTAAAGGCTGCAGGAGATCGAAAGAAAAAATAAGCCAACAATCGTTTGGTCAACAAAATCCAAGAAAAGAAACATTTACCGTTCTGAGAGGATGACATGCGGGACCCATGAGGCAGCAGCATCCTCAACGATTCCAAGGCGGCAGGGGATAAAAGGAAAAAAAGGAAATATCCCGAAATTAATTAGGGGTTCAAAATAAATCCATCAAAGGAAAATTTTATTGTTCACAGAGGATGACATGTGGGACCGACCTGCCAACAGCGTCCTCATCGTTTCAAAGGGAGCAGGAGATCAAAAGAAAAAGGAAAATAGCCAGAAATTAGGGGTTAAAAATAACTCCAAGAAAGGAAACTTTTATTGTTCGTAGAGGATGACATGCGGGACCCATGAGCCAGCAGCTTACTCAACGTTTCAAAGGCGGCATGAGATCGAAAGAAAAAGGCAAGTGACAAAATATCGGGAGCCAAAGATAATCCAAGAAAAAAACTTTATTGTACATAGAGGATGACATGCGGGTCCCAATTAGCGACGAGCGGTCTCAACGTTTCAAATGCGGCTTGAGATCAAAAGAAAAAGAAAGTTGATTGTACATAGAGGATGACATGCGGGTCCCATGAGTCAGCATCTTACTCAACGTTTCCAAGGCGGCAGGGGATCAAAAGAAAAAAGAAATAGCCAAAAATCAGAGGGTGAAAAAAAACCCAAGAAAATAAACTTTTATAGCACATAGATGATGACATGCGGGTCCCATGAGCCAGCAGGGTCCTCAATGTTTCAAATGTGGCATGAGATCGAAAGAAAAAGGCAAGTGACCAAATATCAGTAGCCAAAAATAATTCAAGAAAAGAAACTTGATTGTACATAGAGGATGACATGCGGGTCCCATTTAGCAGCGAACGGTATCACCGTTTGAGAAGCGGCAGGGGATCGAAAGAAAAAGGCAAGTGACCAAATATGATGTGCCAAAAAAATCCAAGAAAAGAAAGTTTTATAGTACATAGAGGATTACATGCGGGTCCCATGAGCCTGCAGGTTCCTCAACGTTTCAAACGTGGCATGAGATCGAAAGAAAAAGGCAAGTGACCAAATATCAGGAGCCAAAAATAATTCAATAAAAGAAACTTGATTGTACATAGAGGATGACATGCGGGTCTCATTTAGCAGCAGCGGTATCACCGTTTGAGAGGCTGCACGGGATCGAAAGAAAAAGGCAAGTGACCAAATATGAGGTTCCAAAAAAAATCCTAGAAAAGAAAGTTTTATAGTACATAGAGGATGACATGCGGGTCCCATTTAGCAGCAGCGGTCTCACCGTTTGAGAGGCGGCAGGGGATCGAAAGAAAAAGGTAAGTGACCAAATATGAGGTGCCAAAAAAATCCAAGAAAAGAAAGTTTTATAGTACATAGAAGATGACATGCGGGTCCCATTTAGCAGCAGCGGTATCAACGTTTGAGAGGCGGCAGAGGATCGAAAGAAAAAGGCAAGTGACCAAATTTGAGGTGCCAAAAAAAATTCCAAGAAAAGAAAGTTGATTGCTCATAGAGGATGACATGCGGGTCCCAATTAGCAGCGGCAGTCTCAAAGTTTCCAAGGCGGCAAGGGATCAAAAGAAAAAGAAAGTAGCCAGAAATCAGGGGGTCAAAAAAATCCAAGAATAGAAAGAATTTTGGTTCATAGAGGATGACATGCGGGACCCATGATCCTGCATCGTAAACGGCTCGATCGGAGAGCGTTGAACGAGATGGCGCGATCGAGAAAAAAAACAATGCCGAGAGGCTGCCATCTCGGGCCCTACATCCCTCGGCGGTGCGGATTTGCGTTGACTCGGCCGGCGAACCCGAGAATTCGAGATGCACCACGTCCCGGGACACCATACGCGACGTTTTGGCCGTTTTCGTTGGGCTAGGTGGCCTCAAAAACGAGAAAAAAACGTTTTAACATGCACAACGAAGAGACCAAAAATCGTCGGCCATGGTGCACCAGCAACCACGGCGCGACTTCAACTTCATCGGCCATGGCAACTTTTCTTGTAGTGTTTGCGGATATCACGTTATCAAAAGAAAGGAAAACCAAAACCGAGAAAAAAGCTACCAAAAAATAAACTAAAATCACGCTATAAAAAATAAGAAATTAAGGATGCAGGATCTACGATGCACCAAAGAATTAAATGCGCGAGATAGGGGAGAGCGGAACTAAATGCACGGCATTAGGGGGGAACCGACAAAAATAAAAATCTCGAAATTAGTGGAGAACGATAGAGAAAAGTAATGACCCGCTCCCGCGCCAGGAAAACTGATTGGTCAAGCGGTTAATTGCCAGATAGAGAATTCGCAAACGGACATATTTGGCATGTGAAATGGGTCAGGCGAATGAATGCGCTAACTTATACTCAATGTTTAGCTGGAGAAAGATATGAATTGATCTTCTCACTTGTAATGAATAGATCCCATTTTAGCCTTAAAGTGGAATGATAGTAATCACAAGATCAAATGAAATCTTCGAAACATTTTCTCTGGTAGGAAAAAAATCTAGCAGCAAGTTGGCAGCAATGGCAAAGCGGAGTTCACTGTTCACTGAGCCCAGCTGTAGAGGGGAGGGTTGCTTGTTACCGTGGGCAAAACATTTTGGAGAGATGCACGGTGGTCACGTTGCGGTCCTCTCGGCCCGCGCCTATTTAAGGGCACGCTTCGGCCACCCGCACTCCCACCTCATCACTTGCCAAAAGTTCCCTTCCCACCGGATGCTCTCCGCTCCCTCTCTCCCCGCTCCGCTCTCAGGCTCCCTAGCCCAGTCCCCGACCGCCCCGGAGCAGCCTCCCGTTGCAGCGCAGCCGGGCGTCCATGGCAGGGTAAGCCGCTTTCTGGTTCCGCCTCTTGGGTCTGACTTTTCTTTCTGCTCAGTGTTTCTCTTGTTTTATTTGTGTGTGCTCTTTATGGGTTCATTATCTGCTCCGAAATCGAGAGGGGATTGGGGATTCTGGGGAGGGTTTAGGATTGATAGCGTCGCGATCGATCATCGTGTGGTGGACTCAGGTGCGTACATGTGTGGTTTTGGTGGGCAACGGGTGATGCCTCCGGAGCGCGTGGAAGAGCAGGTACCGGTCATGGAGCAAATGCGCGCGAGATCGTCCGGGAGATGCCCGACGTAACACCGACGACGTGATTCTGACCGGGGCCCTCTCGTCGCTACAGCGACTGTGCGGGTTTTTATCTTTGCGACTGCTGCGTTGGTGGAACCTTCCTTGAGAAGGTAGCAGAGTTCTTTAAAAAAATTAGACGAAAGAAGAGAAGGTTTGCCTCGGCGCGGCCGTCGTGTATCCGGCCCCGTTCTATTCCTCGTTGCAGCGGCAGTGCATCCGTGCAGGGGTTTCGCGGTCTGCCGAGGTGGTGGCGGAGGAACCTTCCTCTCGAAGGAAGAGAAGGGTACTGTTCCTCGTTGCAGCTCCGTTCTGAACTTCTGATTGGTCGCTCGCAACTGTCTGACCCTTGCTTGTTTCTCTCAACTATCGCAGTGGTCAGACTAAGAAAGCGGAGAGATCGCTGATTTTTGTTTTTGGATCATCGATTTGGTGCCTTCTATTCTGCTACTATGTGATGGTGCAGGTTCGGCGTTAATTTGTTCAGTATTGTTGGATTGATCCCATCCCGTATCGTGGTGCGCTGATTGCGGCTTGTCCATCCCTGTAAGTTCGTTTTGAGGTGCTCACGACTCACGAGGCAAAGAAGGATGTGTGCAGCTTGATTGGATCATCGATTGCTGCTACTACGAGATGACGCGGATCCCTCATTCAGTACCGATGGATCACAGAAAAACGTTTTTCAATCTTGAACATGCTCTTGTTGAACGCTTATTCAAAAGTTCTTCTACTTAGTGATTAGTACCCTCCAAGTTCCTGTTTGCTTGTAGTGGCACACAAATGGCAGCTGCTGGTTTAAGAGGAGCGGTACCTGGCCACACAATTGGAAATGTTCAGATCATTGGCTGCTTAGATCAATGGGCATGATCTAGAACTCTAGATTGGTCTCCTTTTTTTTCTAAAACAGGGGACGAAACAGAGCTCCTCGTCAATACTATGTCTATGTTTGATTTGCACTTCCAAAAATAGCAATGAAGGCTAAAGAACTGCAAACCGAAATTGATGGCAGTGTTACAGTTTTGGCTACTGATCAGTGTTGATCTATCAAAACAATGTACACTAGTGTCTATCAGAGTTAGTACATGGTCGTAATTAATTATCTTCATTACTACTAATCTTCTTCTTTGAGTTAATGTACATGGTAGCTAGCATATGTTCTTTCCGAAAAAAGTTAGCATATGTTCTCAGTAACATTGATTATTCTTGATAATCTATCACTGTACCAATAATTCAGTTAGATATATGTGGATCTAGCTTAGGTGCTCCATTTTGCATCTAAATATGATCTCTTGATTAAACTGAGAGAGCATTTTGTTGGATTATGTGGCATCTGTGTTATGGATCATTAGTTGAATTTATTATCTGTTTGTCTCAACATATGGTTCCTAAGATATAATAATCTCACAGATTTCCTGCAGGTCATTGGTTATTAATGGCAAGATAATTGCTGCCATGATTAGAAACTCAAGTACAGAAATCAAGGAATTGATCGCAGCAGCGTGGAAGGAGTGCCCAAATTGCGAATATCACATGCATAATGACGATGTAAGTGTTGTTAGAGATATATAATATGATAGCTAGATTTAAATACTCATGCTTACTTTTGTATAACTTTCCCCATTACAATCTAGTGCATAAGGTCCAACACCGATAAAAAAAATTCACTAGCTCCAAACAAAGTTTTAGATGCAACGCTAGTGCTCCATGAATTAATCTATGGGGTTGTTGTTAGATTCCATATGCATGGTAATGACATGTAGGAAGGAAGCACCAATTTCACTATATTCATTTTTTTGCGCTTGATATGCTTATTGAACCATTATATTCTGAAACCCATAGATGGTAAATTTGTACCTTTATCTTGATGAGCAGACAAGTGGAGAAACCATTTCTAAGACTATGCAGATATGCCTCATTGCAGAACCACATTTCTGTAGTTTACATGCAATGCGGAATGTCGTGAATTCATATATGGAGGGTGTACAGTTTCATGATTTCTAGTTGCATTTCATGCCTTGCATTACAGGTTTCATCACAGTGGCCAGGACTCCCTGTTGGTGTTAAGTTTGATCCAACTGATCAGGAACTGATTGGACACTTGGAAGGAAAGGTTGGGAGGGCAGCATCTCATGTACTAATAGATAACTTTATTCCAATGATAAAGGAAGAGGAAGGAATCTGCTATACACATCCCAAAAATCTCCCTGGTATCTTATTTTGCACTTGTTATCAGGACCTTCTGAATTACCTAGTTAGCTAATACTCCCTTCCTTGCACAATATATTATACATCTTACCAAAACGTATTATATTGTGGGATGGAGCAGAGTATTATTTTTCTGAGTAAAGTCTTAGTTAGTTTATTTCCTATGCCCCTGTAGGTATCAAGATGGATGGGAGCAGCAGCTATTTCTTCCACAAAATATCAAATGCTTATGAAGTTGGCAAGCGCAAGCGTCGCAAGATCAGCAATAGTAATGCCACTGATTGTGATGAGAAGATGAGATGGCACAAGACTGGAAAATCTTCACGCATCTTGGATAATGGCGTCATAAAAGGCTGGAAGAAAATACTGGTTCTTCACAAGTGCTACAATAAAAAAAGAGTTAAAACTAACTGGACGATGCATCAGTGTCACCTTGGGGCAGAGGTAGGTGAAAAGCACGGGGAGCTTGTTGTGTCGAAAGTCTTTTGGCAGGTTAAAAACAACACTCGGAAGTCGCAGATGCATGTTGCTGATGTCGAATCCGGTTCGGAAATCAATCCTACAACCCCAAATATGTACCCTCCACAGCCTCGTCGTTTAAGCGGTAGCCCATTGGAAACGGAGCAGAATCAGGTAATCATCAATTCATCATCTTTGCCTTTCATGTTACTGTGCTGCCATCAACCGCAAGTTCATTTTACTTGCTGCAATTTCTGAAATTGTGACAGGATGAGGAAGAGCCTGGCTCATCTGCATTTCAGGGCAATGCGGCACCGCCTCCACTGTTGAACACCGACATCCATGAGAATCCGACGCCTCTCAACTTCACCGACATAGAAATGCTCGACGAATTACCCGACTTGGATTCTATATTATTGGATGTAAGTGTGCCGTGTTGCTGCTTGTGAGTGTTTGTCACGGCAAATCTCCTCATCGTGCGTTTATTTCTTGTGATGGTTCGCAGGATAGCCTCGACTGGCTGTACGAAAATGAGGCATGGCGCAAAGAGGAGGAGCACCGGTCGGAAGAGGGTTCTGAAGTAACCGCTCAACGCAGAGAAACTGCATTTCCTTGTGATGTATGAGTGATCCACATCTCCCGAGGAAAAAAAATTATATGATGTTTCGGTCTTCAAATTGGCCTGCTTCGCACATGTTTCGAGTATAGTTTAGTAGATAAGCCTGACATTCTCGAGCAACATCTCGAGTCGGAAGTCTGTGTTGTTAAGTTGTTGATGTGTTGTACTTGTAATGTCTAAGACATGTAATGGATCATCGGGTACTTTGAGTTGATTTTCCCCCATTGAGATGTATTCTAGTTTGTAACATGTCCGCAGTCCAACAACGGTTCTTCAAAGCGAGCCACGAGAATAACTTGCAGCTGTAAGGCACTCTGGAGCATCAGATCTCCTCAGAGACCGCAGCCCTCACCGAGCCGGCGCCCGACCATTGCCACACCAGCACATCCTCTCTATTCGGAACAAGAGCAATGTTGGCAAGTCTATGCCAGAGCAAGAAGAACTCGACGAGCGCATCCTCAGCCATATCCGGTCCATAATCTTGGAGCCATTGCCCGGAGAGACCCTCCTTGACCGATCAGGCGGACAACCGCCTCTTGGCGATGCGCCTAACCACAAGAGGGGTCGGCTACTCTCTCCCCGCCTAGGCGCCTAGCCACCGATCCTTCCAGAAGCGGGCGTGCTCCCCGTTTCCAATCACATGGTTGTGTTATCTTTTCCAGGGAGACATGTTCGTTGTTATCTCATTGAGATTTATCTTTAAGCGCAACGCGCTCTGCTGCGCCAGTCTCCGATATTAGTGTGCTGCGTGGGCGTTTCTTTTTTAGGGCGTAGACATATTCATTGTTATCTTATTGAAATTTTTCTTTAAGGGCATCCCACTATGAAATTTATTCTATGGGAGCTTGAATAAGCAACGCATAAATATCTAGGAGATTAATTTCATTATACATGCATATATTAGAGGGATATTAGTTGCTTAAACATGGGTGGAGGGTTTTGATTTTCTAATTATAGTAGAAAAATACAGACACCAGGTACAAAAGGTAACTACAAACTGGACTTCTAGCATCAATATCTAGGCGTTCGTAGCAGCGATGCTAGGTAGCTTTTCTTCAGCAGGTATCCCATGGATGAGGCGGTCGACTCAAAGCTCCTTACTACGGCGCATCGTTGAAGCCAGTCGCTTCCTCTGTCTCAGCTGCCGGGCAGCTGCACATTTCATGTGACGCTTGGTGGTGTCTGTCACGAAGAGGAGGTAGCGCCAAGCCTGTATTATCTACAAAATTGTATTACATGGAACGAATCACAAGTTGGGAAAGAGCTAAATCAATTGTTTAATGGGTGTTGGTGATAGGAAAAGGTTTACTTTTAGGCTGGGGCGAGGTAGAATCTAGATCTGAACCACCCGTCTGCAGAACTGTCGGTGTGAACCTCTTCATCTTGTTTTTCTTCTATATGCCTATGTTCTGGTTCTACAGTGGGCAAGGACATGCAATTGAAACTTATCATGCAGCTAAATCGCCATGAACCATTGACTAACTCCACGACGAGGACACGAAACTACACCAGATTCTACTGTGGACAAAAATGATCCACAACGAAGCTAGCATAGACAAACTAAAATTGATACAGTGGAACCGAAACACGGCTGCCCACACGCAAGGAAGCGCAGCCAACAGAGCACCAACAACAAGTCCCCACGCCCATTCCAAAATCGCACAACGAGCTAGAGGTCGAACAAATCTATAAAAAAAAGCCCAAACACCCCCAAATCGCTGATTCCACAACAGTAGCATAGATCACTCACAAAGTAAGCCCCAGGTGACAGCCACAACCCTGCCCACCACATATCCAAAACATACCGCCATGCCGACGAAATCTCACCACAAACCAACATACATGAGCGACAACCACAACACGACTAAAACAAAATGCATAATAAAGTTGTAATATAATTGAATATTCTAAATATAATGTATTATGTGTATTTATTAGTAAGATGCCATTTCTCTAATTTTGAAATATTGTAATTTATTCCATTATTGTTTTAATTCTTTTTCCAAATTATTTCTTTAAATTCAAAGATTCTCTTATTTGAAATTCAAATTTTAATTATTTGTATTTGAGTTCAGTTCAAACTCTTCCCCCTCAAAACCCTAATTTCAAAGAGTTCATGTCGAAATCTGTCGCACTCTCGCAATGTCAACCCTAATTCACAAAGAGAGATAGACATCGATCCCTTTAGTTTTAGATTCCAAGTGCGAAAAATTTCCCTGTTTTGATATGTAGAGTCACAACCCTTCTAATTCTACCCCTTGTTCGACCTAAAATGTGGGATGTTACAACCTTCCCTCCTTGAAAAAAACTTCGTCCCGAAGCTGTGGTGTGGTGTATGTGAACAACTCTGGATATGCTTTCCTCAGTTTCTCTTCCTTTTCCCAAGAAAGCTTCTCACTCGGGATGGTATTTCCGTTGGACTTTGCAATACTTAATTGCTCTATTCTGGAGTTTTTCCCAATTTTCTGCCTTTTGGACGGTTTCTCGACATAGGTCAAATCAGATTGTTGATCCAATTCTTCATGTGAGATGGGTTCATCTGGTGTCTTCAAACACTTCCAGAGTTGTTGAACATGGAACACATTGTGTACCATGCATAAAATTTCTTGTAGTTCCAATTCAAAGGCTAAACCCTTGTTCTGACTAAGAATTTTGAAAGGTTCATGAGGCCATGGCTAAAAGGGTATAGAGGGATGGAATAATATCATCGGAGAAAAATGGTGGAGAGGGGTTATTGCATAATGAACTCCAATACTTGAACACATCCTTCCTCCTGCTACCAATGACCTCGAGACGTTTTAGTTATCGGGGGTGACAACCCCTAGTTCCATTTAATCCATGAAACCTAGGTACAACTTTCCTCAAAGACAACGTTCTGTTGACAAACTTGACTGAAATTTTGAAGGAAAAAAAATGGGTCGAGTAACCTCGCTGCAAATTTGGTAGAGTAAACAGGCAAAACATCCACTAGGACAGAATCATAGAGACAAAGGGGGGCCTATTTAAACGAGGAAGTTTGCATTGCCGCGTTTAACTACAGCTTCCGCTCTGTTGCAATCGATCGACAAAAGAGCGACTGCCTATTTTACTACAAGTTGCTCGAAGACATTAGCCACTCGCTTCCTCCCATGATAGAGTAGTTCTTCTCCCCCACCCCCCACCCCACCCGCGTTGTATGGTCCTCTCCTCGCTTCCTACCATCCTTACCATCGCAGGGCGCCACCATGGTAAAGTAACAGACCTCTTCCCTCTCGCCTACTCGGCTTCCCGTTATTCCCTTCCCAATGCTCCGGTCCGCGCGGCGCCATGGCAGAGTAAGATTTTTTCCCCCTTCCGATGCTCGCTCTATAATCGCTCCCCACCGCTTCAATCATGGCAGCATTGCTTGCAGAGAAGACGTTGGACGGTGGGAATGTCTGACGACGGGTGTAACGCCGCAGCGCAGCCGACTGGTGGTTAGGGTTCTCGGATCTGCTGGGGTGGAAGAGTAGTAATCTTCCTCTAGAAAGAATCGAGCTTGGTATTTCAGATTTCCGCTTTGGTTCGTCGATTTCCACTAGTATGCAATGGTGCAGGAGCCACGGCGTTCAGTATATGTGCCGTGCCGAACAGCTAGTGGAATCATTATTCAGAGTTCTGTACTTCTGCTTAAGGTATAGCCGTTTAGGTTCTGTTGTCGACGAAGCCGGCCGGGGAATGTATCTAGGTCTAGATCCAATAGAATGTGAGTTCTTTCTCAGACCCAAGACACACTAGTAGAAAAACGCTCATCTATACCGGTTTGTAAGGGCCATTTGCACCGGTTTCGCAACCGGTATAAAAGATCCGGTACAAAAGCCCCCCCCCTTTCGTACCGGTTCCTTACGAACCGTTATTAATGGCGCCTCCACGTGGGCGCCCAGGAGAGCACACGGCGAGGGAGCTTTGGTACCGGTTTGTATTACAAACCGGTACCAAAGGTTGGCTACCGCGGCAGGAAATATGCATGAATCTCTGTCGCGG
This sequence comes from Lolium rigidum, assembly GCF_022539505.1. Classification (NCBI taxonomy): domain Eukaryota; kingdom Viridiplantae; phylum Streptophyta; class Magnoliopsida; order Poales; family Poaceae; genus Lolium; species Lolium rigidum. The sequence continues at coordinate 112,646,895 of NC_061514.1, forward strand.
TAGAGAATTCATGGTTTAGGGTTTTTGCAGGGGTTTAGGGGTATCGGTGTGTTTCGTATCACGTCGATGCACCAGAAACGCGTTTGGGTTAACGTAGTACATGAAGATCAAGGTGATGCATATCAAGTTGGTGCATATAATATAACACACATGTAATTGCATAAGTAGTACTCTTCGATGCATATCAAGTCGATGCACCAGAATAAAGTAGTACATGCATGAAGATCGATCTTCATGCGTAGTGGTACTCTCCGAGGCATACTATCTATTACATGTACCATAGTGGTACACTCCGAGTCGAACTATATATACACAAAGAAATCGAGGAGCGGGAGAAGATCTTTATGCATAGTGGAACTCTCCGGATGGTGGTATGACTTTCCGAAGGAAAAATCCCGCCAATTCCTCGCCAATTGCTTTGAAGCGCTCCTCGATTGAGAGCTTCTCCCGCTTTCTTCTCAACTGTAAAAGAATAAGATACAAATGAATACATGAGCTATGTGTGTGTATATATATATATATATATCAAATCACAAATCAAATAATTATTACTGAAACTCAGCAGAACTTATGGTAACAAAATAAATTTGTGAATATTGTTTTCGTACCTCTCTATTTCTTTCATTATTCGCTCTCTCGCTGACAATTCTGTGGATGTACTCGCAAACGTAGTATCCACATAGATCAGTCCCCTCCGGTTGTTTCGCGCATTTACGTACAAGAATATAATTCAGTCAAACAATAATCAAGTATGATAAAGGTGTGTGGACCTAGGTAACTATTACTTACTTTGTTCGCACGCCATATCAGCTTCGGTGCCCATTGAAAGGACTGATCTTCCTTGATGAAAGTTTCCCATACGCTGCCCGACAAAAGAAAATGCACAAAAGAGTTATCAATCAGTTGATATCAGGAAATTCACAAAAAAACCGATAAGAATTTGAATTACCTTTTGAGCATAAGAAAACAAGACTTGTATAGTATAGGCTCTTTGGTTATTGAGTCAAAGACTTCATCTTCTCCTTCGTACATTTTAATGACGAGAAGAATAAAGTGAAACCTACGCACGTTTAAATATGTAGTGTCATATATATAAGTCATCAGTTAATATTTTAACATATGGTGAGCAAAATAGAATGTGTTATAAGAGAGTAACACTCACTAGAAGTTGCAAAGCCAAAGTATTATCTTTTTGTCATGTTGTCGCTTCAAAAACCTTAGCAAAGTCTCCGGTGTATCCCTGTTATAGAGGGGTTCTTCTATGGTCCAGACATGCATTGTGTCCGGGTCAATGAACCCAATGTCCGTGATTTCATCCCTTTTGCATTCGAGCATCTTCGATCTGCATAACATAGCGCACAAAAGATTATAATTTGCAGATAATGAAGGAGCTGAGCTAAAGACTTCTCAAATTATATAAATAAATCACTTACGGACAATAGCAACCGATGATAGATTTGTCGAGGGCCCGAAGATTGTATAACCGGAAGAGTTCGGCGAAGTCAACGTTCACGAGTATTCTTGGAAGTAGTGCTCTTCCTTAACTCGCACCATGATAGTCTCGATCCCTCCCTTTGTGGCAACACCGTACCACGTATGCAAGTTACGCATTCTTGTTGGTAGCTTCCTGAGATTCTCGACCAAATCTTTCCCTTGAAAAAATTGATATTGTACTTCAGCTAAGGGGTAATCGGTGTATTGCCGAGAACTGTGAACGGCCTTCTCGTCAAACACCTTGAGAGGGGGGGCCGATTGAACGGGTTGTTATCCGAGCTGGTAGACTTGGTGTATCCCTTTTATCTCCTTGATACCCGAGCTGGTAGTGGGTTTTTTCGCCTGCATCATATCGTCATACGACCTTTCAATAGAACGCCTATAGTCAGATGGCGGCGATGGTACAGGGTCATATAGATTCTCAACGGTACGCACAACTTTCACCGGATCTAGTGTCTTCTGAAAAGGTATCTCTGGCACTTTCGGTGCAAAAAAGGTCCTCAGCTGGGAGTCAACGGCTTCCTGGTTTTCCTCGGGAGTTTTTTCCCAAGGTAACTTCTCAATAGGCGGCAGTGGTTTCTCCTTTCTAGCTTTCTTCCTAGGCGGCGTACCGTTCCGCTTAACGGGCGCTGTCTTACACGGAAGATCTTGAGGTGGCGGACTCGCGCTGGGGTCCCTCTCGGGTAGGTGTGGACTTTGCTGCTCATGTGGACTGCTAGGAGGAGGAGTCGAGGGCCTTTGATGCTCGTGTGGAGGAGTCGGTTGCCTTTGCAAAAGGACGATGTACTTCTTCGGCCATAGGGCGAAACCGTGCTTGACATCGGCCAGTGTCCTCTCATCTTCACCTCTAGGAATATCAAGCTCCACTGTTTCAAAACCCGGAACAACTTCATCCACCCCGACACGAACACAGCCAGGTGGAATGGGCATACGATGGTGCATTGCTCCATCTTCACTTGGGTACACATAGCCGACCGCCACCTTAACGGACGCGGTCCCGAATAACATATGTAGCTCGCAATCTGTCTTCTCCGTGACATAATCCACGGGGTAGCTTCCTCCACATCCGTCAAGATGCGAGGAACCGACACTGCTTCTTCGCTGAGATGGGGCAGCATCGGCTTGTGGATCCTGTAGAAACAACGGCTGATCAGGTGCCTTCTGATTTTTCTCAAGCGCCTCCACCCTATTTAACAATTCTGTTAACGTGTCGGCATCCTTCTTCTTCTTCCGCGAACGGCTTCTATAAGTGTCAGCGGACTCCGGGAACGCTTCCTTCATGGTGAGACCTGGGCGAGCTCGTACCCGTCCAACGTGTTCAGGATTCCCCAGAGCGAGTGTAAGCTCGTCATTCTCTCTATCGGGAATGTACTCTCCCTTTCTGACCTTTTCAATTGCATCTACAAGCTTCGGTACGATTGCCTCAATCTTTTCCTTCCATATTCCCTTCGCAACGATCAGCCCTGTATTTGGGTCCAACCCTGCCCCATGCGCGAACAACCAGAACTTGGACCGTTCGGGCCAGTCCCATGTCTGTGGAGTGATTCCTGCATCCATCAGTTTATTCTCAAACGCTGTCCACTTCGGAATGGCAGTCTTGTAGCCACCTGACCCCAAATGATGCCAAAGTTTCTTCTTTGCAGCATTTTTCGTATTTGTCTCCGATCGGGACACAAAAGTAGACGATTGTTTATACGCCTTAAATGCGGGCCAGTGATCTTTTATCTTCACTAGAGTATCATCGAATACTGGATCTTCATTCTTATATTTGTCCCATAAATTTTTCTTCCAGGTCTGGAATTGTATGGCCATCTTCTTCCATGTCCATTCCCTGACTTTATTCTTCTGGCCTCCCTTCATGTCTTCCGGTAGGCTGAATCGTGTCAGTAGAGTGTCCCAAAGAAAAGTTTTCATCGCGTCGTTGACATAACTAGCTTCAGTCCCCGCTTTCTTCGGCTTATTCCACTCTTGAAGGCTGATCGGTACATGGTCCCTAACAAGAACTCCGGCTTGATTTGTAAATTTGCGGCAGAACTCTTTGGGATGCTCCGGTTCACCATTAGCCTTAAATGCCGTGAGGGCTAACCTGCCCTCGCCCTTTAACACTCTCGTCGGGCCTCGTTTTGTTTTAACAGACTTGCTCGATAATGCAGAAGGCTAAAAGAAAAAATTATTCGTTAATAAGTGCAATATAAATAAATGAATGCATCTAGGGATCGATGAACATAGACTAATTGATACATAAATATACACCTCGCCGGAGTTTGTTATGGACACTTCGTTGTCTCTTCTAACTTGTTCAGACTCAAGTCCCTCGCCGAAATCATTCAGAAATTCTTCGAACTCGTTATCATCTCCATCGGGTTCCGTACCATGGGCACTCTCATAGATCAATTTCTGCACCGCTTCTTCCCCCTCCTCATCTCGGACGAAGGTGCCGTCCGCCATATCTCAATGTCACTACAAAATTAAGAAAGCAATTATATTTCATTCATCATGTCATGATCATATAACAGATTGCTAGATGGATAACAATTGAAATGAAGAAAGCAAAAAAAAACCATAACGGACCGCCACGGCCACAGACTCGGTGTTCCCCCTCCTCCTCTCGCTCTTCTCTCAATGGATTCGTCTCTATTTTACTTTAAAAAAACTACGGCTTCCCCATTCCTCGGTTGCTCTGAACTTCTGATACCACCATCTCGGAACGCATTTGTTCGACTCGACATCGCTTTACTATCAACCAAGCTGCGAGCGTGTCAAGTCGCCAACTAGATCAACACTAGAGGGAGGCGCATCCCCGCGATCGCCATCTCCAAAAACCCACGCCTACCCCCTTCTCGCCCTCACACTCACCCTACGCCGCCGACGCCTCAGCGCAACCACCTCCACAGGCAGCAGCACAAGCAGCAGGCGGCATCGATGGAGGGGGGAGCGGCGGGTGACTCTGCACGCCACCAAGCTCGACAGGGCAGCGGCAGCGGCACGGCAGCGGCACGGCAGCGGCAGGGCAACGGCATGGCAGGGCACGACAGGGCAGCGGCACGGCACGGTCGGGGCACGGCAGCGGCACGGCGCACGGGCAGGGGCACGCGGGCAGGGGCACGGCGCATGGCCAGCGGCACGGTGCACGGCCAGCGGCACCTGCGGCATGGGCGTGGGCGTCTGCGGCATTTAGTCGAACACCCTACGGGTGGTGTCGACGAAGCCGCAGAGTGCGGCTTGCCGTCGCCGGCGTGGGCGTCTGCGGCAGGGCACGGCAGCGGTGGGGCGTGGCGGGGCGTGCGAGCGTCGGGGCACGGCTGGGCGTGGCGAGGCGGCGTCGGCAGCGCCGGCGCCGGACACTACTGCGAGCGCGCGTGCGAGCGGGGAGGGAAGAAGGCCGGGGAGGGAGCGGCGGACTTACCTGCGGAGCGCGGCGACGGCGATGGCGTGGCTGCGGACGGCGGCGCGGCGTGGCTCGGACGGCGGCGCGGCGTGGGTGCGGACGGCGGCGCGGCAATTTCTCTGTGCGTCGCGCGGGGGATTCTGTCGATTTGGGGAATTTTTCGCCGCGCGCCTAAGGGAAAACAAGGGGAGGGGCCTTTGGCACCGGTTGGTGCCACCAACCG
>NC_061514.1:112652099-112668852 GCF_022539505.1 Lolium rigidum
AGTTTTTTTTGTTTTTGTTTTTGTTTTTCTTTCCTATTATCTTTTCTTTTGCTGTTTCTTTTCTATTTCTTTTTTCTTTTCTGTTTCTTTTTACTTTTCTGTTTCTTTTCCTGTTTCTTTTTCTTTTATTTTCTATTTCTCTTATTTTTATTATTTTCTATTGCTTTTCTTTTTCTTTTCTGTTTCTGTTTCTTTTCTTTTCTATTTATTTTTTCTATTGCTTTTCTTTTTCTTTTCTATTTCTTTTTTTTTCTATTTATTTTCTATTTCTTTTCTTTACTCCCGCCACGACGCCGTTCACGCGGGAAACTTTCCCGCCCCGACGCCGCGCGGGGAACTTTCACGCCACGACGCCGCGCGTGGGAGAAAAAAGGCGGGAAAGAAAGGGGCGGGAATAAAATTTTATTACGATTGAACTCGAATTAAAAGTACATAGCTCAACTGAAAATTAAGATACATGGCCAGATTTGACTGTTGGAGTCATTCAGTCATACTCGTGCCTAGCCCTATAGTACTCGCCACTGTAGTCGTCGTAGTCACCGTCATCATCGTCGCTGGCATCGGGGTCGCGGTAGTCGAACCTCGGCGGGAGAGCACGCGTGGGCTGGGACCGAGGGTAGCGCGAGGCGGGGGCCACGATAGGCCATGACGCCCTGGAGAGTCCGGCCGCGCCACCACGGCCGACGGCCGGCCTCGTTGAAGTTCGAAGGAGGCGGGCCGCCCTCCTCGTGCCTGGCAAGCGCCCTCTCACGCCGATTGATGAAGAAGCTTTCCCAAGTCGGGCTGTAGTCGGGATGCCACTGGGGATTCCTCCGCTGCTCTGGCGTTGGACTCGCCCTCAACATCGCCAGGGTCATCTCTTCCTGGGGTTGGACTCGCCCTCAACATCGCCAGGGTCATCTCGCCTGATCTTATACCTCAATGCACTACATACCGGGCATGCATTCAAATTCTCGTACTCCCCGCGGTAGAGGATGCGGTCATTGATGCATGCATGTATCTTCTGCACCTCTAATCCTAGAGGGCAGACAACCTTCTTTGCTTCGTACGTACTAGAGGGCAATACGTTCTCCCCTGGAAGCATCTTCTTTATTATTTTCAGCAACTTTTCAAACCCCTTGTCAGAAGTACCATTCTCTGCCTTCCACTGCAGCAATTCCAGCGTGGTACCCAGCTTTTTCTGGCCATCTTTGCAATTTGGGTACAACAGTATCTTGTGATCCTCTAACATTTTCTCCAACTTCAACCTCTCCTTTTCACTTCCGCAGCTTATCTTCGCATCAAGAACGGCCCGACCCAAATCGTCATCGGGGTCATCAAAAATCGGCTCATCAAAAATGGGCTCTTCTTCAGCTTCGTCTTCCCCCATTCTACTATCACCGTCTTCAGTGAACATAGGATAGTTTCCACTATCCTCTTCTTCTTCGTTGTCTTCCAATATAACCCCTCTTTCTCCGTGTGGTCCAACAATTATAGCTGGGCATGAAACCGTTCTGCAGCAGATGGACGTGAATGGTCTTTGAGGTAGAGTAATCCACCGTATTCTTACAGGAACTACATGGACAATAGATGAAACCATTCGACTGCATGTTTGCCTCAGCCACGTTCAGAAAATAATGCATGCCATTAATGAAGTCGAGATGACACCGGTCACCGTACATCCATTGTCGACTCATCTGCATTTTATATGTATATCAAAAATCATTAATTACACAACATCGTGGATATATGAGTGAACAACTTAATTAATATTCAAGTTCATCACATAAAACTAAGTTTTTTTATAAAAAAGAAGAGGCTCACCGAGGTTGTACGGTGCCGGCTAGGGGACGACGCTGGCGATCGACGGCGGTGAGGACGGGGATGATACTAATTAAAACCTACAAAATATACCATAATTTCAGCTCAAATTGCATATAAAAAAATAAAATCCCTAACTTAGGCATTTCATCGAACACCTTGCTAGCACTAGAAAAATAGTACGAGTTAAAACTACCAAAGAAATGAGCTAAATTAGGAACGCCGGAAGGAAGGATGATATTGCTAACCCTTAGATAGATGGGTGTCGTTAATCTTGTTAAAATGGTGGAGAAAAATGAAGATTATTGGAGTGTGAGGGGTGGAGAAAAATTTAGAGTGTGAGGAAGAAGAGAAAAATAAGAGCCAGGGGGCTCGGGAAGGGTTTGGGCGATTTGAGGGGGTACCCTTTGGTACCGGTTCGTGTTACGAACCGGTACCAAAGGTCTAGCCTGACCCCACACGGGTCTGAAGTGCGGGTCGAAGACCTTTCGTACCGGTTCCTAACACGAACCGGTGCGAAAGCTCGTAAACGAACCGGTACTGATGCTCCTCGCCCGTCAGAGCGCTCGAACCGGTACAAATGCTACCTTTAATACCGGTTCGTAACTCAACCGGTATTAATGTCTAAAACGGTTGCCCCTTTTTCCACTAGTGACAGGGGGTCGATCTTAAGTACAGAGTAAATAACAGTATAAATGAATTTGGTATCTAGGGTTAGTATTGACAGTACCAGGTTCAGTCGTTCATGTAGACAGTGAGATGAGTGGGTCTGACAGTCTGGCGACCATGGGTAGCCAGTAGGCTGGCACTATCTTTCTCGAGCTCTCTTTTAGTCTAAGATTAACGACCTCGAAGCGACTGTATGGTCTTTATTATTTTGTCTTAAGATTTGCTACCTTCATCCACCAATAATGCCAATTGTTTTGCTTGCTGCTTTGGCTGCTTTCCTTTGGAGAACCAATTTTGGGATTTTTCTTTTCTCGAGGAAGTGATGTTTCAGGTTTTTAAAAACATGAATTTTGTTTAACAAACTTTGTGCTGAAGTCTGTTATGATCATTTCTTTACATTTATTATCTAATGATTTGTATGTGTTTGTTTCGTGCGGAAATCTTCCCAGGCTTACGTACTCTGCTTAGCACAAACCTAGGGTGGGTTTACTTCTATCTCTACTGTTATCTATATTTGCAGCTGTAAAAGAATTAATAGTCATGTATATGTGTTCTATCTGCAGCATGCCATATATGGTTTTGTTTATGTTTTTTATATGGTTTTGTTCTGTATGCCGTGCTCTGAAATTGAGGAGTGCTTTCATTGCCTTTCATCCAAGAACGATGCAAAAAAGACCTATATGTCATCTCTTTGCTAAACTATAATTGTAAGCTCACAAAACACTACTTCACAGCAACATAAAGCCAGTACTTAGGAGCACGCATAATATCAGTGTCTGCTTTTACATGTGTTTATTTTATAAAAGTTAATTCTTACGACTGGGTTGGATCTTGAAATTTAGGCAGAGAGCTCAGTTGGTTTAAAAACTTGTATTTCCAGCTTAGCATAGTTAATACACCGGGTCGATAAAATAAAGCCCTATTGATTAATCTCAAAATTATGATAATAACATCTTTGTTACGTACATTACTGGATTTTCTATCTGTTTGTTTTGAACTATGAAGCATGACATCGTCAAGATAGATTAATCTCAATCATTCTGCTGCAGGCGTAATATTATCCCAATGGGCCTTTACAAGATGGTTGGCAAGCTAATAAGAAATGAAACTATGTCGACTTCAGAATAAGGAGGGAGTTCCTAAGGATTGGTAGTAGCGATGTAAGTCTGGTTAACTATTTATAATGACAATGTACATTCATTATTTTTTTAGAACATATACAATGTACATTATTCTCGGTTTCCTGTGGAAGTTTTTGCACCCACTATAATATCTTGCATAGAATTCAACACCGAGTCATCACTAATGCATACTAATTAAAGCATGTGCCGCAAAAAAAAGTAATACATTTATTCAGTACTTATCAGGCCCAGTCTAAATTTTAAGACACTTGAAAACTTATACTATAGGAAATTTTAACAATATTGATTTATTACTAGATCCATTATGAAATGTAGTTTTGTAATGTAAAATATTCTCATAGAAGTTCATGATTGAAGTTTCAGCTTGGAGACTGAGTTGACGTCCCTAATGACGTACATTTGTGATCAGAGGGACTATATAGACTGTTAATTTTGTATGATGATCCAATGATTTTATATGGATAATATGGACTTTCTATCCATCTACATGTGCAACTAAATAACACTTCACAGTAAAATAGAAAACTATAGTGTCACAAATAATATTGTTTCCACACCTGTACATACACACCCTACGCTCCTACGGTCATGCCAATAATAGTTGTGGCTTCTAATATTCCAAAAATGTATATTGTGAACTGGGTGTCAGCTTTATGAATCAGTGTGTCCCTCGGGGAACAAGAACAATATTACTAAATTCACTATGAATTATCTATATATAATAGGGATCGAGAATAATATTAGATATGATTTGATTTAATTTTTTTGTTCCACATGGCAATTGTTTGTTTCGTTAGCATTTTGTATGTCCACCTATGAATTTGTGTTTCTCGCATATCCTTTCTGCATTAGAAAAACTATATTTGTTCTTGATTTTAGGTGTACATATATAAATACGATTTAACTATCATTGCTGGAAATAATGTACAAAGGAAAGTGAAGAAAAACCTATGGAGAGAATATGTGCCCCAGTTTATGTTTACAATAGTTAATCAGTGAATTGGAAAGGCTGACTGAATCCATAAATACGATTCTTTCCAAAGCACATAGTTTATAACTTTCCATGATCAATGGACTGTGAAGATAAAACAGTACTTTTGCCTCTCAAAGGTTAGATACGCAGTCTGGGATGATGACATGCAGTAAGTAATAATTTCATTGCATACTTGGTATGCTAGCTTGTTGGTTATTGTCTTCTAAAACACAAAGATGCTTAATTTTTTTGTAGCTTCGTGTTGATTAGCAAACATGTGTAGACACCTTTTTGATGCCTACATGTTTCTTTCGAGTAAATCTGGATAGCCATGTACTCATTTTTTTTTCTGAATATATGCATGTCATCTTAACTTCCAAATTTTGATACTCAATATACATCATTGCACGATTCGAGATAACTTTACATCACCTTCTCCACAATTTACATTTTGGTGATATAATTCATGCCTTGCGTTGCAGGTTTCATCACAATGGCTTGAATTCCCTGATGCTGTTAGGTTTGCTCCAACTGATCTAGAACTATTTGGATATTTAGAGGAAAAGATTGACCATGGAAATTCAGCATCACATATAGATGAATTTATTCCAACCATAGAGGAGGCGGAAGGAATCTCATATACCCATCCAAGGAATCTCCCTGGTAGTATTTTGGACTTGTTATCTTAATCGCCAGTAAATTATCTAGCGAGCTCATATTTTGCGTAGTACGCAAGTCTTGGTTAATTATCTCATGCACCCCTGTAGGTATCAAGTCGAATGGGAGGAACAGTTTTTTCTTCCATAGTTTATCAAATGCACGTGGTGCTGGCCGGCGCAAGCACCGCAAGGTCAGCAAGAGTGATGGCACTGTTTCTGATGAGTTTACATGGCGCAAGACTGAAAATGATAAATGCATCTTAGACAGTGATGGAGCCATGACGAGAGGCTGGAAGGGAATCTTTGTTCTTGAAGCTCGTAAGAAAGGAGGTGGTACGACGAAGAAAGGGAAATGGACGCAGCACCAGTATAGCCTCGATGCAAAGGAAGACGCAGGGGATGTAGACATAGTTGTTTCCAAAGTGTTTTTACAGTCTCATCCAAAGAAAACTAGGAAGTCCCAGGAAGGTGCTGTTGATGATGTAGAAACCAAGCCGAATCAGGTAAATCATCAGTGGCTTATGAATTATCATCCTATCATCATCTCTGTCTGTGTGAAGCTTCCTGTTAACCTATATATCTATAAAACAAACAACTATATACCTGAAATAACCTCCATATATAATTATGACAATGATGTTGAACACCCGGCTTATGTACTGTTCAGATGAGGGTTGAAGTTGAAGACCCCACCATGGGGACGTCGCAAGCGGTCGAGGACAGAGCTGTAAGTATTATGACATGGCGTTTATCTTGTTCCTTCCGATTGCATTTGCTAAGACAAATGTCATACATGATCTTGTGTTTCTCGAAAATATATAGCCAATCCTAATTAGAACAATATGGTTATCTACATACCACCTCATGGATATGGGCTCGTGTGAAGGAGTTGAAAACAATTATAGGTAACTCATTAGTCTCACTATCGTAAATTTCTACAAGAGGAAGAACATCCCGACTTATCTCTTGTTCAGCTAATGCCTGAAACCGAAGACCCGGAGGTGGGAACGACAGAAGACAAGGCCGTAAGTGTATCATATGAAGCGTCCATCTTCTTCGCTCCTGATGCATTTGTTATGTCAAAATCTCATGCATGAGCATGCCCGTGTGTTTTTCCTATATTTCTTGTTGTTGTAGGACGCTCATGACAACTTTGATATGTGGCAACATGGACCACTCGATACACAGAACACGGGAATATGCTCCTTTTCTGAAAGAAATGACATCCTCCATGGCGGCGCCTGGTGGCACGGAGTATATAATTAGTTTCAACATAGAGAAGAGTTGTTAGGATTTTTTGGAGTAGCGGCGCACTGCAAATTTTGTATATGACGGGACTCTGTTGGTGGCCCCTATATTGTGCCGTCAGCAACTTAGCTGTGTGTCAGTGATCGATCCCATGGAGCAAAGACTATTAGTCGAGTAAGAAGGCTGCTGGAAGCCTGGGAATGGCATGTTAACTTGTTTGTCGAGACAATGCTGGTGCAGTTCGTCATTCTCAGAGGATTCCGTGGTTTTACCGTCTTCTTAATGATGCCGATATAGCTGTTGCTCACACAGGAGTGCCAGGTTTTAGGTTCTACTATGTACTTAGGGTGCGTTTGGTAGCCTGGATGGACCTTGGCTCGCATCGGCCCAACAATTTTCGGTCCATTTGGTTGCCTGCATGGCGCCGCGTTGTTGCATGAACCGGCTCTCAAAGCATCCCTAGGACAGGCCTTGGAGGAACGCCCGGAATGACAGTTTCTCTGGAGTCAGGCCCGTTGCGGCCAGAAGGCTGCACGCGTGGGGAAGGGAGACGGAAACGCCGCGTCCCTTCAGGAACACGTGCCATAATTAGCATCACCACTCCTCATTCCTTCCTCTCACTCGCGACTTCACTCTCACCACCCCCAAACTGTCACATCACCAGGCGGTTCCCCTCCCGTTGACCAATCCGCCGCACCGCCGCAAGGAGGAGCACCGGTACCGGAGGAGGAGACGTCGGCGTGCAGCACCGCGACATTGGCCTCAACCTGCTCGGTAGTCTTCATCGACATCTCGAGTTTGGCCGCGAACTCGACCTCCTCCTCGGCTGGAACAATGGCGGTAACGACCTCCGCTTCTCACCCTCTTACTCGTTGTGCCAGAACAGGCCATGCTCGGGCATTTGCGATGACATGCACATTAGATCTGCTAGGGTTTCCATTAGGATAGGGTTCAGATTGATGTTTGCAAGGTGTTCCTCGCCATTGCTTGTTGTTCTTGTCCAGTTCTTGGTGTTCACGGTCTCGATTTGCTTAGATATGTTACTCTAATCTCCAATCGTGGTAGATCCATCTTAGATCGGACTGTCGATTGGTGAAACTATCATATTTTATTGTGCATGCAGAGAGGGGAAGGTTTTTTGTGTTGGGGTTTATCATGTTGTGATTGTTGTGCGAAAGATTAAGTTGAATCGTGCTAGTTTGTTCAGACGCAAGAGGAGTGGGAGAACTTGAAGAACGAAGTTGTTCATGCTCAAGAATCTTCAGAGAACACAAGCACAAGTGATGGGGGCTAAGAAACAGGAATGGGAGGCAGAAAGAAAGGCTTCGGAGGCTGAGAAGAGAAAGCTAGAGTATGACATATACGATCTGCTTCAAGTGAACTTTGAAATCAAGGATAAGCTCAAGAGGATCAGGGCTACTTGTGATGAGTGAGAATATGTTCTAGATGTACTGTAGGAGAATTTGTAATGTACCCTAAATAGAATTTGTAATGTACCCTAAGTACCACTCATAATATACTCAATTTGAACTGCTACTTTGTGTTGTTTCTGGTTGAACTAGGCCGATGATTATAACATGAGATCATAGTATGAGGAGATGGTTGATCAGAACCTATGGCATGACTGAATATGACCATGCCATTGGTTCTGATCAAACATCTTCTCCATATGTCCTCATAGTATGAGTGAAAGGATCGTATGCCACACCTAGAGGGGGGCGTGAATAGGTGCTAACCAATTTTTAGTTCTTTTTCAATTTAGGCTTGACACAAAGGTAAATTCTCTAGATATGCAACTATGTGAATTTACCTATATAAAAAGGTCAACGACTAAGCAAGATATAGCTACGCAATATATAGGGAGATAATAGGATAGAGGTAACCGAGAGTGGAGCACGCGGAGACACGGAGTTGATTCCCGTAGTTCCCTTCCTTTGCAAGAAGGTACGTCTACGTTTGGAGGAGTGTGGTTGCTACGAAAGCCAAACCAACACCACGAAGGCTTCACTCAGGTCTCCGGTGAGCAACGCCACGAAGGCCTAGCCCACTTCCACTAAGGGATTTCCTCGAGGCGGAAACCGGGCCTTTACAAGGTTCTTGGGGCACACATCCATAACCAAATTGGAGGCTCCCAAATCTGTAACAACAACAACACAAAGAACAATATCAACTACAAACAACTAGGGTTTCTCAAAAGAGGAACACTAGCAAATGGGCCCTCAAGCATATGAGGGGAAATGCAAATCGCTTCGGTGAAGATGTAGATCGGGGTCTTCTCCTTCGAATCTCCAAAGATCAAGAGATTTGGTTGGGTGGAGGAGGAGATCTTGTGATTCTTGTGTTTCTTGATGTGGCTCTAATGGTGATGAACTTGTGGAATGATTGAGCAGATTGGAAGGAGGAAGAAGGGGGGTATAAATACCCCCTCTCAAAATCCAGCCGTTGGAGCTCTTCGAGGGCCGGATTATCCGGTGTAAGTTGGGGCCGGATAATCCGCCCCCCCTTGAAAAATCCGGCCCTGAGAAATTCCGGGCAAAAGTCCGGCCAAAAATCCGGCCCATGTCCAGGGTAGTACTGAGCCACTTTTCCAAAAGTCCTTAGCCAATTTTGGGGGGCGGATATTTTTCAAATATTAGCACGTATTCACCCCCCTCTAGGTGCGACATACAATCCTTTCAATTTAGGCTTGACACAAAGGTAAATTCTCTAGATATGCAACTATGTGAATTTACCTATATGACAAGGTCAACGACTAAGCAAGATATAGCTACGCACTACATAGGGAGATAATAGGATAGAGGTAACCGAGAGTGGAGCACGCGGAGACATAGAGTTGATTCCCGTAGTTCCCTTCCTTTGCAAGAAGGTACGTCTACGTTTGGAGGAGTGTGGTTGCTATGAAAGCCAAACCAACGCCACCAAGGCTTCACTCTGGTCTCCGGTGAGCAACGCCACGAAGGCCTAGCCCACTTCCACTAAGGGATTTCCTCGAGGTGGAAACCGGACCTTTACAAGGTTCTTGGGGCACACATCCACAACCAAATTGGAGGCTCCCAAATCTGTAACAACAACAACACAAAGAACAATATCAACTACAAACAACTAGGGTTTCTCAAAAGAGGAACACTAGCAAATGGGCCCTCAAGCATACGAGGGGGAAATGCAAATCGCTTCGGTGAAGATGTAGATCGGGGTCTTCTCCTTCGAATCTCCAAAGATCAAGAGCTTTGGTTGGGTGGAGGAGGAGATCTTGTGATTCTTGTGTTTCTTGAGGTGGCTCTAATGGTGATGAACTTGTGGAATGATTGAGCAGATTGGAAGGAGGGAGAAGGGGGTATAAATACCCCCTCTCAAAATCCAGTCGTTGGAGCTCTTCGAGGGCCGGATTATCCGGTGTAAGTTGGGGCCGGATAATCCGGCCCTCCTGAAAAATCTGGCCCTGGAAAATTCCGGGCAAAAGTCCGGCCAAAAATCCGGCCCATGTCCAGGGTAGTACTGAGCCACTTTTCCAAAAGTCCTTAGCCGAATTTGGGGGGCCGGATATTTTGCAAATATCCGACCCGGAGAAAAACTCCCTGCTTCTTTTTGTCTCGTTTTTCCACAAAAGACACCCATAAACATGTATATATATATATATATTCTCTGCACCACTTCATCAAACATTAGTGTATCACATATATTGACATCAAACATTCCAAAACATAATCTGAGAGATGTTCTTTCAATGAGGCCTCTGCTACCTTGCTTTGCATGTTTCTGCTTCTTCAGTTCTGAATTGCCCAATGATTGAACAATGGCATAACAGAAGGCAGGGTGCTGCCCTCAAACTTAGTCGTGTGTGATGAGGACATCGCATCTATTGATACAACCGTTGTACCTACAGCCATACAAATACAAGGACCAATCACTCGAGCTCGTGCCAAACAACTTAACTATCAGGTACTTTCGTTTCTTACAACTATTCCTCACATACATGAGAATATGATGATGCCTAAATCAGATATGTTTGTTACTCTTAGGAATGATGGACCTAGCATGGATGAGGAGGAAAAGCATTGGAGCATGATTACACATGGAGGAGATGGCAGCAAGTATTTGAGGATTGAAGATGACGCCACAAGTGGAGATTTCAGAACTTTGAAGCCACCATAAGAAAAGATGAAGACATGGACAAAATATAGAGTTTCACACTTCATAATTTCGTCCATAGCATAATATGGTGCTGCGTCACATTTAGTTTTGTGCCAGACCCATGTCATTTTCGCAGAAATTAAGTCAGCCACTTTTTAGAGTCTGTATGGAAGGGGAAAGGCCTTCTAGGGTTTGGTTCGGCCACCATACATATGGCTGGCCGAAACCCCACCTTTTCCTCCTTTAAATACCCCCATAGCCGTCACGTTTAGACTGGGATTTTGATTACACTAAAAGTTAGCCATTGCTGCAACTCTCGTGTACTTCTTTTGAGGCCAACGCCCAGAACAAGACCGACTATTCGGAATCCCACCTTTTCAATAAAGCTTTCATCTATATCCGCAATATTCTGATTGCATCATTAGTTCTTACTTGTTCTCGATTTCAGGTAGGAATTAAGACCCTCACTGGTCAGGCTGATCGTGCATCCGCAAGATCAGTAACTCCCGGAGTTTGTCCTAGCGATTGTGATACGTCCATTTTGCATCACTATTTTATATCATAATTTACTGTTATTCATTGATATATTTCATATTTAGAGATGATACTTATGTTATTTCACCTATTTGACATGTTTCATGATTATTGGAGAATCACTCACCGGAGTCAGGATTCTGCTAGAAAAAACACCGTTAGAATGCAATATTTCTGAAGATCAACAACTGACGGAAATTACACCAAATGTCTTATTTCTCCAGAAGATGGAGCCAGCCAAAAGGAGGGGCCGAGGAGGGCCGCCATGGGCCCCCCCATAGGCCGGCGCGGGCTCCACCCTGGCCGTGCTGCCTTGTGGGGAGGGGGCCCACAGCCCCCCTCGGCCGCCTCTCTTTCGCGTACTTCATCTACCCGAAAACCTAAGGTACTGGGAATAATCACGAGGAGACAAAGCCGCCTCTGCGGGGCGGAAAACACCAGAGAGAAAAGAGCTCTCCGGCAGGCTGAAATCCGCCGGGGAAATCCCCTCCCGGAGGGGGAAATCGACGCCATCGTCACCGTCATCGAGCTGGACTTCATTGGGATCATCATCACCATCATCTCCACCACCGTCACCGTCATCTCCACCATTGCACCTCGTCACCGCTGTAACATCTAGGGTTGAATCTTGATTATTTCATAGGGGAAACTCTCCCGGTATTGATTACTCCTTGTTATTGATGCTATTGAGTGAAACCATTGAACCAAGGTTTATGTTCAGATTGTTATTCATCATCATATCACCTCTGATCATGTTCCATATGATGTCTCATGAGTAGTTCGTTTAGTTCTTGAGGACATGGGTGAAGTCTAAATGTTAGTAGTGAACTATGTTGAGTAATATTTAATGGTTTGATATTTAAGTTGTGGTGTTATTCTTCTAGTGGTGTCATGTGAATGTCGACTACATGATACTTCACCTTTATGGGCCTAGGGGAATGCATCTTGTATTCGTTTGCTAATTGTGGGGTTGCCGGAGTGACAGCAACCTGAACCCCCGTTGGTATATCGATGCAGGAGGGATAGCAGGATCTCAGAGTTTAAGGCTGTGGTTAGATTTATCTTAATTACTTTCTTGTATTTGCGGATGCTTGCAAGGGGTATAATCACAAGTATGTATTATTCCTAGGAAAGGCGATGCATTAGCATAGGTTCACCCACACAACACTTATCAAAACAATGAAGATTAATCAACTATATGAAGCGAAAGCACTAGACTAAATTCCCGTGTATCCTCAAGAACGTTTGGTCATCATAAGTAAACAAACCGGCTTGTCCTTTGTGCTAAAAAGGATTGGGCCACTCGCTGCAACTATTACTCTCGCATTTTATTTACTTGTACTTTATTTATCTGCTATATCAAAAACCCCTGAATACTTGTCTGTGAGCATTTACAATGAATCCTTCATCGAAACTGTTTGTCAACACCTTCTGCTCCTCGTTGGGTTCGACACTCTTATTTATCAAAAGTACTACGATACACCCCCTACACTTGTGGGTCATCAAGACTATTTTCTGGCGCCGTTGCTGGGGAGTGAAGCGCTATTGGTAAGTGGAATTGGTAAGGGAAACTTTTACTGTACGTGCTGATTTTACTTATGCCTGGTGCTATAATTCATTATGGAGAGGTCTTCTCTTGAATTCCTATTTGGAAAATCTACTACTACTGCAAAGGTAGTGGATGAGGCGCCAGGTGAGAAAGAGGTTCCATACAAAATACCTATGAAAATTATTGAACGTGTTGTGGATAACCGCTATGAAGGGGATGGAACTGTCCATCCTGGAGATCATTTACTGTTTTCACATGAATTATGCGGGTTATTCAAGTGTGCAGGTATTGCTATGGATGAAGTTAGGAAGAAACTATTCTCTATATCGCTGTCTGGTAAAGCGGCGCATTGGTATAAATTGCTGAAGAATGGGGATTCTCTTGATTGGAAGGATATTGTGCCTCTATTTTATTCTAAATTCTATCCTCCAAGTGAAATTCACAAAGACCGGAACCGCATATATAATTTCTGGCCTCATGATGGAGAGAGTATTGCCCAAGCATGGGGGAGATTGAAGTCTTTAATGCTCAAATGCCCCATTCATGAGCTTCCCGGTAATATCATTATTGATAATTTCTATGCAAGACTTTCTTTTCAAGATAAAACCTTGCTGGATACTACTTGTTCTGGATCATTTACACGCAACAAAGAAGAGTTTAAATGGGACCTTCTTGATCGGATTAAGGAGAATACTGAAGGATGGGAGAACGACAAAGATAGAGAGTCAGGTATAAATTATGATTATGAATGCATTGAAACTTTTATGGATACTGATAAATTTCGTAATACGAGTGCTACTTATGGTCTTGACTCTCAAGTTGTTGCAAATTTTTATAAAGCTTTTGCCTCTCATTTTGAATTGCCTAGGAAGAATTTTGATAAGTATCATGAACCTTACAAAGATAAAACTGACTCACCTATAGATAAATGTGTTGAAATTAAAACTGTTGATCATATTCTTCCTGAAGCTTATTGATACGTCTCCGACGTGTCGATAATTTCTTATGTTCCATGCCACTACATGTTTTATGCATACTTTATGTCATATTTATGCATTTTCCGGCACTAACCTATTAACGAGATGCCGAAGAGCCAGTTGTTGTTTTCTGCTGTTTTTGGTTTCAGAAATCCTAGTAAGGAAATATTCTCGGAATTGGACGAAATCAACGCCCAGGGTCCTATTTTGCCACGAAGCTTCCAGAAGACCGAAAGGGAAACGAATTGAGGCGACGAGGTGGCGACACGCCAGGGCGGCGCGGCCCACCTCCTGGCCGCGAAGCCCTGTTGTGTGGGCCCCTCGCGTCGCCTCTTTACCTGCCCTTCCGCCTACATATAGCCTTCGTCGTGAAACCCCCAGTACCGAGAGCCACGATACGGAAAACCTTCCAGAGACGCCGCCGCCGCCAATCCCATCTCGGGGGATTCAGGAGATCGCCTCCGGCACCCTGCCGGAGAGGGGAATCATCTCCCGGAGGACTCTTCACCGCCATGGTCGCCTCCGGAGTGATGAGTGAGTAGTTCACCCCTGGACTATGGGTCCATAGTAGTAGCTAGATGGTCGTCTTCTCCTTATGTGCTTCATTGTTGGATCTTGTGAGCTGCCTAACATGATCAAGATCATCTATCCGTAATGCTATATGTTGTGTTTGTCGGGATCCGATGGATAGAGAATACTATGTTATGTTGATTATCAATCTATTACCTATGTGTTGTTTATGATCTTGCATGCTCTCCGTTATTAGTAGAGGCTCGGCCAAGTTTTTACTCTTAACTCCAAGAGGGAGTATTTATGCTCGATAGTGGGTTCATGCCTCCATTAAATCCAGGACGATGTGATGAAAGTTCTAAGGTTGTGGATGTGATGTTGCCACTAGGGATAAAACATTGATGCTATGTCCAAGGATGTAGTTATTGATTACATTACGCACCATACTTAATGCAATTGTTTGTTGTTTGCAACTTAATACTGGAAGGGGTTCGGATGATAACCTGAAGGTGGACTTTTTAGGCATAGATGCATGCTTGGATAGCGGTCTATGTACTTTGTCGTAATGCCCAATTAAATCTCACTATACTCATCATATCATGTATGTGCATGGTCATGCCCTCTCTATTTGTCAATTGCCCGACTGTAATTTGTTCACCCAACATGCTATTTATCTTATGGGCGAGACACCTCTAGTGAACTGTGGACCCCGGTCCATTCTTTTACATTGAATACAATCTACTGCAATACTTGTTCTACTGTTTTCTGCAAACAATCATCA
Source organism: Lolium rigidum (assembly GCF_022539505.1). NCBI lineage: Eukaryota > Viridiplantae > Streptophyta > Magnoliopsida > Poales > Poaceae > Lolium > Lolium rigidum. Next base: position 112,667,073 of record NC_061514.1, read on the forward strand.
TCCACACTATACATCTAATCCTTTGTTACAGCAAGCCGGTGAGATTGACAACCTCACTTGTTTCGTTGGGGCAAAGTATTTTGGTTGTGTTGTGCAGGTTCCACGTTGGCGCCGGAATCCCTGGTGTTGCGCCGCACTACATCCCGCCGCCATCAACCTTCGACGTGCTTCTTGACTCCTACTGGTTCGATAAACCTTGGTTTCCTACTGAGCGAAACTTGCTGCTGTACGCATCACACCTTCCACTTGGGGTTCCCAACGGACGCGTGTTGTACGCGTATCAAGCTAAATTTCTGGCGCCGTTGCTCGGGAGATCAAGACACGCCGCAAGGGAGTCTCCACAATCCAATCTCTTTACTTTGTTTTTGTCTTGCTTTATTTTATTTACTACTTTGTTTGCTGCATTATATCAAAACACAAAAAAATTAGTTGCTAGCTTTACTTTATTTACTGTTTTGCATTATATATCAAAAACACAAAAAAAATAGTTACTTGCATTTATTTTATCTAGTTTGCTTTATTTACTACTGCTAAAATGGCTACTCCTGAAAATACTAAGTTGTGTGATTTCACAACCACAAATAATAATGATTTCTTATGCACACCTATTGCTCCACCTGCTACTACAAGCAGAATTCTTTGAAATTAAACCCGCTTTACTCGAATCTTGTTATGCGAGAGCAATTTTCCGGTGTTAGTTCCGATCATGTCGCTGCCCATCTCAATAATTTTGTTGAATTGTGTGAAATGCAAAAGTATAAAGATGTAGATGGTGACATTATAAAATTAAAATTGTTTCCTTTCTCATTAAGAGGAAGAGCTAAAGATTGGTTGCTATCTCTGCCTAAGAATAGTATTGATTCATGGACTAAATGCAAGGATGCTTTTATTGGTAGATATTATCCCCCTGCTAAAATTATATCTTTGAGGAGTAGTATAATGATTTTTAAACAATTGTATAATGAGCATGTTGCACAAGCCTGGGAAAGAATGAAATCTTTGGTTAAAAATTGCCCAACCCATGGACTGACTACTTGGATGATCATCCAAACCTTTTATGCAGGATCGAACTTTTCTTCGCGGAACTTATTGGATTCAGCTGCTGGAGGTACCTTTATGTCCATCACTCTTGGTGAGGCAACAAAGCTTCTTGATAATATGATGATCAATTACTCTGAATGGCACACGGAAAGAGCTCCACAAGGTAAGAAGGTAAATTCTGTCGAAGAAACCTCTACCTTGAGTGATAAGATTGATGCTATTATGTCTATGCTTGTGAATGATAGGACTAATGTTGATCCTAATAATGTTCCTTTAGCTTCATTGTTTGCCCAAGAAGAACATGTTGATGTAAAATACATTAAAAATAATAATTTCAACAACAATGCTTATCGGAACAATTCTAGTAATAACTATAGGCCATATCCTTATAATAATGGTAACGGTTATGGTAATTCTTTTGGGAATTCTTACAACAATAATAGGAACACACCCCCTGGACTTGAAGCTATGCTTAAAGAATTTATTAGTACACAAACCGCTTTTAACAAATTCGTTGAGGAAAAGCTCAATAAAATTGATATTCTCGCTTCTAAGGTTGATAGTCTTGCCTCTGATGTTGATCTTTTGAAATCGAAAGTTATGCCTAATAAGGATATTGAAAATAAAATTGTTACTATAGCAAATGCCATCACTACAAGAAAAGTTCTGATAGACAACGTCTCAAAATCGTCCGCTAAGGGGTATTTTTCGTCGCCTATGGGCCTAACCCGACGATATG
>NC_061514.1:112668952-112679610 GCF_022539505.1 Lolium rigidum
TCGTTGTGTGGTTTCAGGATTTACATTGCTGGAAAACCTTCTCGGGTCTGCTTGTGTGATCCATCTCGGTCTGGAGATCCTCGGCACCTGTTGGAGAGGGGTTCGTCTCCGGAGGACTCTACCCACCGCCATGGTCGCTTCGGAGTGATGAGTGAGTAGTTCACCCTCGGACTATGGGTCCATAGCAGTAGCTAGATGGTTGTCTTCTCCTCATTGTGCTTCATTGTTGGATCTTGTGAGCTGCCTAACATGATCAAGATCATCTATCTGTAATTCTATATGTTGTGTTTGTCGGGATCCAGATGGATAGAGAATACCATGTCATGTTGATTATCAAGTTATTACACATGTGTTGTTTATGATCTTGCATGCTCTCCGTTACTAGTAGAGGCTCGGCCAAGTTTTTACTTTTAACTCCAAGAGGGAGTACGTATGCTCGATAGTGGGTTCATGCACATTGACACCGGGACGATGACAGAAAGTTCTAAGGTTGTGTTGTGATGTTGCCACTAGGGATAAAACATTGGCGCTATGTCCAGGGATGTAGTTGTTGATTACATTACGCACCATACTAATGCAATTGTCTCGTTGCTTTGCAACTTAATGCTTTGGAGGGTTCGGATGATAACCTGAAGGTGGACTTTTTAGGCATAGATGCGGTTGGATGGCGGTCTATGTACTTTGTCGTAATGCCCAATTAAATCTCACTATACTTATCATGTCATGTATGTGCATTGTTATGCCCTCTCTATTTGTCAATTGCCCGAGCTGTAATTTGTTCACCCAACATGCTTTTATCTTATGGGAGAGACACCTCTAGTGAGCTTGTGGACCCTGGTCTATTCCTTTAATACTGAAATACAAATCTGCTTTGCAATACTTGTTTACCTATTTTCCTGCAAACAATCATCTTCCACACAATACGGTTAATCCTTTGTTACAGCAAGCTGAGTGAGATTGACAACCTCCACTGTTTCGTTGAGACAAAGTACTTTGGTTGTGTTGTGCGGGTTCCACGTTGGCGCGGAATCTCGGTGTTGCGCCGCACTACATCCCGCCGCCATCAACCTTCAACGTGCTTCTTGGCTCCTCCTGGTTCGATAAACCTTGGTTTCTTTCTGAGGGAAAACTTGCTGCTGTGCGCATCATACCTTCCTCTTGGGGTTGCCCAACGAACGTGTGAAATACACGCCATCAATGCTTCCCTCTGCGAAGGGCCTTTCTTTTACTTTATGTTGAGTCAGTTTGCCTACTTCTTTCCATCTTAGAAGCAAACACTTGTGTCAACTGTGTGCATTGATTCTTACATGTTTACCTATTGCACTTGTTATATTGCTTTATGTTGACAACTATCCATGAGATATACATGTTACAAGTTGAAAGCAATTGCTGAAACTTAATCATCCTTTGTGTTGCTAATGCCTTCTACTTTGAATCTATTGCTTTATGAGTTAACTCTTATGCAAGACTTATTGATGCTTGTCTTGAAAGTACTATTCATGAAAAGTCTTTCCTATATGATTCAGTTGTTTAGTCATTATCTTTACCATTTCTTTGAATCACTTCATTCATCTCATATGCTTTACAATAGTATTGATCAAGATTATGTTGGTAGCATGTCACTTAAGAAATTATCCTTGTTATCGTTTACCTACTCGAGGGCGAGTAGGATCTAAGCTTGGGGATGCTTGATACGTCTCCAACGTATCTATAATTTCTTATGTTCCATGCTAGTTTTATGACAATACCTACATGTTTTGTTCACACTTTATATCGTTTTGATGCATTTTCCGGAACTAACCTATTAACGAGATGCCTAAGTGCCAGTTCCTATTTTCTACTGTTTTTGGTTTCAGAAATCCTACAAAGGAAATATTCTCGGAATTGGACGAAATCAACGCACAGGGTCTTATATTTCACGGAAGCTTCCAGAGAGCCAGAGAGGGACCAGAGGGGAGCCCTGGGGGGCCCACCCCACCTGGCGGCGCGGCCAAGGGGGGGCGTGCCCCCCTATGGTGTGGCTCCACCAGGACTCCCTCGAGGCTGCCCTTCCGCCTATATAAAGCCTCCGTCGCGAAAACCCTAAAACAATAAGCCACGGGACGAGAAAAGCTACGCAGCCGCCGCCATCGCGAAGCCAAGTTTGGGGGACAGAAGTCTCTGTTCCGGCACGCCGCCGGGACGGGGAAGTGCCCCCGGAAGGCATCTCCATCGACACCACCGCCATCTTCATCGCCATTGCTGACTCCCATGATGAGGAGGGAGTAATTCTCCCTCGAGGCTAAGGGTTGTACCGGTAGCTATGTGGTTCATCTCTCTCTCCCATGTGATCTTTATGTGATCATGAGCTTTGTATCACTATTAATCTATGTGCTACTCTAGTGATGTTATTAAAGTAGTCTATTCCTCCTTCATGATGTAATGTTGACGAGTGTGTGCATCATGTAGTACTTGGCGTAGGTTATGATTGTGATCTCTTGTAGATTATGAAGTTAACTATTACTATGCACTCTAGAGGTTACTTTAATATGAACTCCGGATTCACTCTCCACGGTGTGATGGTGACAGTGTGCGCATCGTGTGTGATTCCTTTATGAAGTTGTGGAGATTGTTTACTCCGGCTTGAGGTGTGCTCTCGTAGCCCTACACAATGAATGGTGTTTGTTATCCAACAATAGAGTCTTTGAAAGTAGCATAAGAGAAGAGAAGTTATTTATTTATGTGATCATTGTTGAGAGTGTCCACTAGTGAAAGTATGATCCCTAGGCCTTGTTTCTAAGCATTGAAACACCGTTTCCAACAAGTTCTGCTACATGTTTGCTTGCTGCCATATTTATTTCAGATTGCAATTGCTACTTACAATCATCCATATTACTTGTATTTCACTATCTCTTCGCCGAACTAGTGCACCTATACATCTGACAAGTGTATTAGGTGTGTTGGGGACACAAGAGACTTCTTGTATCTTAATTGCGGGGTTGCTTGAGAGGAATATCTTTGACCTCTACCTCCCTGAGTTCGATAAACCTTGGGTGATTCACTTAAGGGAAACTTGCTGCTGTTCTACAAACCTCTGCTCTTGGAGGCCCAACACTGTCTACAAGAATAGAAGCACACGTAGACATCAAACCTCCATGCCCAACGATTCCAAATGGAATATGAATTTATAGGATGGGAAGGAGATAGGGATAGAGGTTGTAGTATTCGACTTGTATATTATATATAGGCGAGGGAATTGCAGATTCCACCACCTCCTACTTCGTACTTAGCTCATTGGAGGTAAAAATAAAGAGGATAGATGCATGTTCCCAATGCATTTTTTACTCCACTTCAGAATTTATCTTGGAAAACCCGCATGTACTTATTTGTGGATGGAGGGAGTATGTTTCACAAAAAACCATTTGGACCAATATTTTGCGGTTTCCACCATGTACTGCTCCAATCTGTTGTGATTCCACCACTTAATCATCTAATCAACCAATTATACTGGTAAATATTCTCTTCCTTTGCCTCTCTAATATTTCCCTGACATTGAGTCCCTAAAATGCGGGGCCCACAAGTTGCAGGACCCGGTTGTCAATGACCCAAAGTCATGAAAGACCAAGCCGGAGAATCCCCTTCAGGTAGAGCGGACTACGGCTCTTCTTCTCTGACCGTGAACATTTGATAGAGTTCAGTATGAATGCACGCTAGTACACTCAATAAAGACAAAGAGAGATGTTGAAGAGGACTTGCCTTGCACGCCGCCTGCGCGCATCCTTGTCTTCCCGATGAAATTGTCAGTCCAAAAAATATGTTTTGTTTTCTACATGTCTGTATAGCCGCAGCTAGCACCATCGAAAATCACGCCCCAATGTGTGCGGTCCCCGAGTCTACAACACATTTTATGTGCGACAATCCAAAATGCACATATTTTGCAAAGTTTTCATGCAATGCATGAAAAGTTGCAAACATCTACATAAAATGGGGCCATGATTTAAATGTTTGAAATGGTTCTTGTGTACCTAGTAGTACCAAGCTCACATGGTGCCAAACTATTTGAAGGGCGCTTCTATAAAACAATGTTATGTCATATCTAGTATTTTCCGTGGCTAGGTAGAAAATGATGAACAATCCATGCTTCTCAATTGCCTTTTTTTGAAACACCTTTGGCATGATTTCAAATTGAGGTCAAAATTACGGGGGAGGGGGACGTTTGTGTTTTTTTTTGGATGCATCGCTCGTATTATTTTTTGGGTTCCACAAATTCAGGGTAGCATCATACATGTGAAAATGTAGACAGTGAAACATTCCGCGTCTCAGCCAAACTGGTGGGATGGTGAGGCCTGCGTTAATAAAGCCACCACCCCTATGCTTCTTCTCCCCTCCCCATCCATATCCTTCAAAGCAGATCAAGAGGATGGAGTGCACCCACGACGGGTGCGGGAGTGTGGTCGCCTACAACGAGCTCCACGACCACGCGACCGCGTGCCCGCATGGCCCGTGCGACTGCACAGAGGCCAGCTGCAACTTCGCCGCCTCGCCAGCAGCGCTCGTCGCCCACCTCAGAAAAATCCATTCAATTCGTGTGGACATGATCCCGTATGGCACCGCGATGGCGTTCATTATCCCGGTGCTGGCACCGGCAGACCCAAGATGACTGGTCATCTTCTACGAGAACGATGGCACCGTGTTCGTCTCACACACATATGCACATGCCTCTCCGGATAGGGGCAGGGTGATGTCTACGCACGCATCTATTCCTGTAGACAGTCTTGGGCCTCCAAGAGCAGAGGTTTGTAGAACAGCAGCAAGTTTCCCTTAAGTGAATCACCCAAGGTTTATCGAACTCAGGGAGGTAGAGGTCAAGGATATCCCTCTCAAGCAACCCTGCAATTAAGATACAAGAAGTCTCTTGTGTCCCCAACACACCTAATACACTTGTCAGATGTATAGGTGCACTAGTTCGGCGAAGAGATAGTGAAATACAAGTAATATGGATGATTATAAGTAGTAATTGCAATCTGAAATAAAAATGGCAGCAAGCAAACATGTAACAGAACTTGTTGGAAACGGTGTTTCAATACTTAGAAACAAGGCCTAGGGATCATACTTTCACTAGTGGACACTCTCAACAATGATCACATGCATAATAAATAAATAACTTCTCCTCACTTGTGCTACTCTCAAACACTCTCTTGTTGGATAACAAACACCATTCATTGTGTAGGGCTACAAGCACACCCTCAAGCCGGAGTAAACAAGCTCCACAACTTCATAAAGGAATCACACACGATGCGCACACTGTCACCATCACACCGTGGAGAGTGAATCCGGAGTTCATATTAAAGTAAACCTCTAGAGTGCATAATAGACCGTTGCAATTTAGACCGAGTACTAACATAGCATACACACTGTCAATAGCTATGAAAGGGGGAATAGATCACATCAATACTATCATAGTAATAGTTAACTTCATAATCTACAAGAGATTACAATCATAATCTACGCCAAGTACTACATGATGCACACACTGTCAACTTTACATCATGGAGGAGGAATAGACTACTTTAATAACATCACTAGAGTAGCACATAGATTAATAGTGATACAAAGCTCATGATCACATAAAGATCACACCATGGAGAGAGAGATGAACCACATAGCTACCGGTACAGCCCTCGAGCCTCGGGGAGAACTAGTCCCTCCTCATCATGGGAGACAAGCAACGGCGATGAAGATGGCGGTGGTGTCGATGGAGATGACTCCGGGGCAATTCCCGTCCCGGCGTGCCGAACGAGATTCGTCCTGAAACTTGTCTTCGCGATGGCGGCGGCTACGGAACTCTTCGTGGAATATGACTTGATTTTTTAGGGTTTTCGCGACGGGGAGAATATATAGGCAAATGGGCGATGTCGGTGGAGTCCCGAGGTGGGGTCCCCACCTGGCGGCGCGGCCAGGGCTAGGACCGCGCCCCCCTAGGGTGTGGTCACCTCGTGGCCCCCCTTCGTCTCTCCTTCGGACTCCGTGAAGCCCCTAGTAAAATAAGAACGTGGCCTTTTGTTTCGTCCAATTCCGAGAATATTTCCTGTGTAAGATTTCTGAAACCAAAAACAACAGAAAACAGGAACTGGCGCTTCGGCATCTTGTTAATAGGTTAGTTCCAGAAAATGCATAAAAATGATATAAAGTGTGAACAAAGCATGCAGGTATTGTCATAAAACTAGCATGGAACATAAGAAATTATAGATACGTTGGAGACGTATCAAGCATCCCCAAGCTTAGTTCCTACTCGCCCTCGAGTAGGTAAACGATAAAAAGAATAATTTCTGAAGTGACATGCTACCAACATAATCTTGATCAACACTATTGTAAAGCATATGAGATGAATGAAGTGACTCAAAGCAATGGTAAAGATGATGATTAAACAACTGAATCATATAGCAAAGACTTTTCATGAATAGTACTTTCAAGACAAGCATCAAAAAGTCTTGCATAAGAGTTAACTCATAAAGCAATAGATTCTTAATAAAAGGTTTTGAAGAAACACAAAGGATGATTAAGTTTCAGCAATTGCTTTCAACTTTCAACATGTATATCTCATGGATAATTGTCAACACAAAGTAATATAATAAGTGCAATAAGTAAGCATGTAAGAATCAACGCACTGACACAAGTGTTTGCTTCTAAGATAGAAAGAAGTAGGTAAACTGACTCAACATAAAGTAAAAGAAAGGCCCTTCGCGAGAGGAAGCAGGGATTACTCATGTGCTAGAGCTTTTTATTTTGAAAACATGGAAACAATTTTGTCAACGGTAGTAATAATTCATATGTGTTATGCATAAAACCTTCTATAACTTGCAAGCCTCATGCATCGAATACCAATAGTGCCCGCACCTTGTCCTAATTAGCTCGGATTTCCATGGATTAGCATTTCATTCCATATGTTTCAACCAAGTGTCACAAAGGGGCACCTCTATGCTACCTGTACAAAGGTCCAAGGAGATAGATCGCATTTGATTTCTCAATTTTGATAGATCTCAACTTGAGGACATCCATACCGGGACAACATAGAAAACAGATAATGGACTCCTCTTTTATGCTAAGCATTCAACAACAGATAATATTCTCATAAGAGATTTGAGGATTAATGTCCAAGTTGAAACTTCCACCATGATACATGGCTTTGGTTGGCGGCCCAATGTTCTTCTCTAACAATATGCATACTCAAACCATTTAATCATGAGAAATCTCCCTTACTTCAGACAAGACGAACATGCATAGTCATACGTCTCAAACGTATCTATAATTTCTTATGTTCCATGCTACTTTTATGATGATACTCACATGTTTTATACACATTATATGTCATATTTATGCATTTTCCAGAACTAACCTATTGACGAGATGCCGAAGGGCCGGTTCTGTCGTTTCTGCTGTTTTTGGTTTCAGAAATCATAGTAAGGAAATATTCTCGGAATCGGACGAAATGAACGCCCAGCATCTTAGAATTCCACGAAGCTTCCAAAACACCCGAGAGCCACCAGAGGGGGGCCACAGGGCCACCAGACACCAGGCTGGCGCGGCCAGAGGGGGGGATGCGCCCCCCTATTGTGTCACCGCCTCGTCAGCCCTCCGACTCCGCCTCTTCGCCTATTTAAAGGTCCCTGACCTAAATCTTCGATACGGAAAAGCCACGGTACGAGAAACCTTCCAGAGCCGCCGCCATCGTGAAGCCAAGATCCGGGGGACAGGAGTCTCTGTTCCGGCACGCCGCCGGGACGGGGAAGTGCCCCGGAAGGCTCCTCCATCGACACCACCGCCATCTTCATCACCGCTGCTGTCTCCCATGAGGAGGGAGTAGTTCTCCATCGAGGCTAAGGGCTGTACCGGTAGCTATGTGGTTAATCTCTCTCTCTGTACCCCAATACAATGATCTCATGAATTTCTTTGCATGATTGAGATACATATGACGAGCTTTGTATCACTATTAGTCTATGTGCTACTCTTGTGATGTTATTAAAGTAGTCTATTCCTCCTTCACGGTGTAATGGTGACAGTGTGTGCATCGTGTAGTTCTTGGCGTAGGCTATGATCATAATCTCTTGTAGGTTATGGAGTTAATTATTACTATGATAGTATTGATGTGATTTATTCCCCCTTCGTAGTGTGATGGTGACGAGTGTGCATGCTATGTTAGTACTCGGTTTAAATTGCAAAGATCTATTATGCTCTAAAGGTTACTTAAATATGAATGTCGAAAGTTGTGGAGCTTGTTAACTCCGGCATTGAGGTGCTCTTGTAGCCCTACACAACGAATGGTGTTCATTATCAAACAAGAGTATATGTAGCACAAAGGAAGAGAACTTATTTATTTATGTGATCAATGTTGAGAGTGTCCACTAGTGAAAGTATGATCCCTAGGCCTTGTTTCCAAATACTGAAATCATCGCTTGTTTACTGTTTTCCTGCATCTTTACTTCCTGCAATATTACTACCATCAACTGCACGCCAGCAAGCACTTTTCACGGCGCCGTTACTCACTGCTCATATTCATTCATACTACTTGTATTTCACTATCTCTTCGCCGAACTAGTGCACCTATACATCTGACAAGTGTATTAGGTGTGTTGGGGACACAAGAGACTTCTTGTATCGTGATTGCAGGGTTGCTTGAGAGGGATATCTTTGACCTCTTCCTCCCCGAGTTCGATAAACCTTGGGTGATCCACTTAAGGGAAACTTGTTGCTGTTCTACAAACCTCTGCTCTTGGAGGCCCAACACTGTCTACAAGAATAGAAGCACTCGTAGACATCAAGCACTTTTCTGGCGCCGTTGCCGGGGAACTGAAGAAAAGCTACACCACGGAAATTGCCAACTCTCACGGCAACAACACTTTTCTGGCGCCGTTGCCGGGGAGGAAAGGTAAAAGGCACTCATACTCCAGTCCCAGGTAACTAAGTACTTTTTTGTTGCCGTTGTGTGTGTGCTCGAAGCTATTTCCTTTAGATCCTGTAATTGCATCTTTTGTTTCTTGTTAAACACTAGTAAGGCATAATGGAAAACATATGTGAGCTTTTTAAACTATTTCCTGAGTCAAGACATGAATGGTTTAATGCGAAAATGAAAAAACCTATGAAACCTTATTTGCATGCTAGTAGCAATGATATTAGTATGAACGCTTTGAACACCATTGTTGCTAATGATATGGAAAATTCTAAGCTTGGGGAAGCTGGTTTTGATGAGCATGACATTTTTAGTCCCCAAGCATTGAGGAGAAAATTTTCTTTGATGATACTTTGCCTCCTATTTATGATGATTATAATGATAGTGGTCTTTTGGTGCCACCTACTATGGAGGATAAAGTTTATTATGATGATACTATACCTCCTATATTTGATGATGAGAATAATAATGATAGCTACTTTGTTGAATTTGCTCCCACTACAACTAATAAAATTGATTATGCTTATGTGGAGAGTAATAATTTTATGCATATAGCTCATGATAAGAATGTTTCATTTGATAGTTATATTGTTGAGTTTGTTCATGATGCCTCTGAAAGTTATTATGAGAGAGGAAAATATGGTTGTAGAAATTTTCATGTTACTAAAACACCTCTCTATATGCTGAAATTTTTGAAGTTACACTGGTTTTATCTTCCTATGCTTGTTACTTTGCTCTTCATGAACTTGTTTACTTACAAGATTCCTATGCATAGGAAGCATATTAGACTTAAATATGTTTTGAATTTGCTTTTTGATGCTCTCTTTTGCTTCAACTCCTATTTCTTGCGAGTGCATCATTGAAATTACTGAGCCCATCTTAATGGCTATAAAAAAAGCACTTCTTGGGAGATAACCCATGTGTTTATTTTACTACAGTACTTTTGTTTTATATTTGTGTCTTGGAAGTTGTTACTACTGTAGCAACCTCTCCTTATCGTTATTTTATTGCATTGTTGTGCCAAGTAAAGTCTTTGATAGTAAGGTTCATACTAGATTTGGATTATTGCGCAGAAATAGATTTCTGTCCGTCACGAATTTGGGCAGGGTTCTCTGTAGGTAACTCAGAAAAATCTGCCAATTTACGTGAGTGATCCTCAGATATGTACGCAACTTTCATTCAATTTGAGCATTTTCATCTGAGCAAGTCCAGTGCCTCTAAAAAATTCGTCTTTACTGGACTGTTCTGTTTTGACAGATTCTGCCTTTTATTTCGCATTGCCTCTTTCGCTGTGTTGGATGGATTTCTTTGTTCCATTGTCTTCTAGTAGCTTTGGGCAATGTCCAGAAGTGTTAAGAATGATTGTGTCACCTCTGAACATGTGAATTTTTGATTATGCACTAACCCTCTAATGAGTTTGTTTTAAGTTTGGTGTGGAGGATGTTTTCAAGGGTCAAGAGAGGAGGATGATATACTATGATCAAGAAGAGTGAAAAGTCTAAGCTTGGGGATGCCTCCGTGGTTCATCCCTGCATATTTTAAGAAGACTCAAGCATCTAAGCTTGGGGATGCCCAAGGCATCCCCTTCTTCATCGACAACTTATCAGGTCACCTCTAGTGAAACTATATTTTTATTCCATCACATCTTATGTGCTTTACTTGGAGCGTCTGCGTGCTTTTATTTTTTGTTTTGTGTTTGAATAAGATCTGATCCATCATGCTTGTTTGGGAG
>NC_061514.1:112679710-112809154 GCF_022539505.1 Lolium rigidum
ACATACTAAATGGGCCGGCCCTTTAACGAGAAAGTGGGACCCACTGCGTTTTTGGCCCGGCCCACTTTCTTGTTGGGCCAGCCCATTTGATCTATTGTGGACCCCACGTACTAAATGGGCCGGCCCGATAGCAGGAAAGTGGGACCCACATGCTAATTGGGCTGGCCCAATTGTTTTAAGGTGGACCCCACTAGGTAAATGGGCCGGCCCGATAACAGGAAAGTGGGTCCCACGTGTCTTGTGGGCCGGCCCTTTTGCCTGTTGACCGGTCAAACGAGTGCATTCGGCCCGGCCCACATGCTTAGTGGCCCGGCCCATTAAAGTTTTGACCAGTCAACCTTAGAAGTTAGGCCCGGCCCACGTAACTAATGGACCAGCCCAGCTATATAGTTGACCGGTCAAACTAAGTCAGCTGGCCCGGCCCGCAAACTTAATGGGCCGGCCCGCTTAAGACGTGGCAGGCCACGTGTGGGCCTACCATCTACCACGGGGTTTCGGCAGGTTAACGCCGTTAACGCGGCTAACGGCGTCCGCCACGTGGCATTTTGCATGACGTCGGCGAGCCAACGGGCTCCCGGAACACTTGCGCAACGGTCCGATTTTCCGTGGCGGAAGGGCGCCCAAGCGCGACGGACCGAAAAATCGTCGTAGGACTTTGCCTGACGCAGTTTCGACAACAGAACCCATATCGTCGGGTTAGGCCCATAGGCGACGAAAAATACCCCTTAGCGGACGATTTTGAAAGGTTGTCTATCAGAACTTTTCTTGTAGTGAGCCAACACTTTGTTGAGTCAATGCGATGGTTTTCTGGGCTCAAGAGAGAGACAGAACCTTGTATTCTCAGGAAGTACTGAATGTACTGAACTTGTCAACAGCGTTATAGCTTCTGCAGTTGAGCATGGAATTGAGGAGATTGACATGGCAGTTATCGAGAACACGATGTACGAGTTTCCTTGGTGGTTGTTCAACGGCGACAGCAACCCGTCGCTGACGAGCTTATGCTTGAGTTTTTGCAAGCTTTCTGTTCCCCTCAAGTTTGGAGGGTTCAATTCTCTCATGAAGCTTGCTCTTATCTATATGTTTATGAGCCTAAAGGAGACACAACTTGTCCTAAGGTGTTGGAGATATGCCCCAAGAGGCAATAATAAAGTGGTTATTATATATCTTTGCGTTTATGATAAATGTTTGCATACCATGCTATAATTGTATTAACCGAAACATTGATACATGTGTGTTATGTAAACAACAAGGAGTCCCTAGTAAGCCTCTTGTATAACTAGCTTGTTGATTAATAGATGATCATGGTTTCGTGATCATGAACATTGGATGTTATTAATAACAAGGTTATGTCATTAGGTGAATGATATAATGGACACACACCCATATAAGCGTAGCATAAGATCACGTCATTAAGTTCAGTTTGCTATAAGCTTTCGATACATAGTTACCTAGTCCTTCGACCATGAGATCATGTAAATCACTTATACCGGAAGGGTACTTTGATTACATCAAACGCCATTGCGTAAATGGGTGGTTATAAAGATGGGATTAAGTATTCGGAAAGTATGACTTGAGGCATATGGATCAAGAGTGGGATTTGTCCATCCTGATGACGGAAAGATATACTCTGGGCCCTCTCGGTGGAATGTCGTATGATTAGCTTGCAAGCATGTGACTGGTTCACAAGAGATGATATGCCACGGTACGAGTAAAGAGTACTTGTTGGAAACGAGGTTGAACAAGGTATGGAGATACCGATGATCAAACGTCGGACAAGTAAAATATCGCGTGACAAAGGGAATCAGTATCGTATGTAAATGGTTCAATCGATCACTAAGTTATCGTTGAATATGTGGGAGCCATTATGGATCTCCAGATCCCGCTATTGGTTATTGGTCGGAGAGAAGTCTCAACCATGTCTGCATAGTTTACGAACCGTAGGGTGACACACTTAAGGTTTGATGTCGTTTTAAGTAGATATGGAATATGGAATGGAGTTCGAATATTGTTCGGAGTCTCGGATGGGATCCAGGACATAATGAGGAGTTCCGGAATGGTCCGGAGAATAAGATTCATATATAGGAAGTCACTTTCCAAGTTTGGAAATGATCTGGTGCATTTATGGAAGGCGCTAGAATGTTCTAGAACCTTCCAGAAGAAATCACCATGGAAGGTAGAGTCCCGGTTGGACTCCACCAACCCTAACCAGCAAACCAAGTGGGAGGGTGGAGTCCATGGTGGACTCCACCTCCTTGGCCGGCCAAAGAAAGGGAGAAGGGGAGAGTCCCTGGCCCTTTAGGTTTCGTCCATATGGCAGTTTTTGAATTGGGGTCTTATTCGAAGCAAACCATAGGGATTCCACCTATATAAAGAGGAGGAGAGGGGGGCTGGCCGGCCACATCAAGTCCACCTTGGCCGCACCCCTCCCTCTCTCCCAAACCCTAGCACCACTACCTCCTCCACCTTTCTCCCGCAATGCTTACGGCGAAGCCCTGCCGGAGATCTCCACCACCACTGACACCACCCCATCGTGCTGGCGGGATTCCGAGGAGGATCTACTAAATCCGCTGCCCGCTGGAACGGGGAGAAGGACATCGTCATCAACACCGAACGTGTGACCGAGTACGGAGGTGCTGCCCGACTGTGGCACCGTCAAGATCTTCTACGCGCTTTTACAAGCGGCAAGTGACCGACTACATCCACAATGAGATCTAATCTCGTAGGATTTGGAAATCTTCAAGGGTTAGTCTCATGATCTTCTCGTTGCTACCATCTACTAGATTAGATCTTGGCTTGTTATTCGTTCTTGCGGTAGGAAATTTTTTGTTTTCTATGCTACGAATCCCATCATAAGGTGCTTTAGAAACTTAGTGAATTTGCACCTGATTGATGTGCTTGCTGTCAGAATCATGCACTTGCCAAAGCTTAAGGAATTGATATTGTTATGATCTTTATAGTTGGGTGAGTACAGGATTGATACACCAGGCTTGCAAAGACTGTAGTGCATGTTTAATGATTATCGTGAATGCCATGCTGAAGTGCTAGAGAATATCTCTACTTGATTTCCTTATGTCAGAAACCTACTCCTGTGGTATGAGTTTCCAAAGGTGAGAAGGAAAACACTTTCTTTGTACTCTCTAATTTAGAGTTGGTGCATTGCTGATCCAATTTTTTATAGGTTGTCAAACCGATCGAGAACACCTGCAATTTTCTTAAGCCTAAAAGTCCTCATTTTAAAAATCACTACAAAACCTTCAGATGATCTTCTTTGGATGGCTATGTTCCTAAATGATGCACCATATTTGGAGACATTGAGAACTACTGTAAGAATATAAGATTGGTTCCATCATGTATCATTTCATCTTTAATCTAAATACTTGTCAATGTTCTTTTTTGTCTTGAGATAGCTCTTATATATATATTTGTTTTTGCCTCTTTTTTTGTTTCCATATACGCTATTTATCACACCTCGATTGTCGTAATGGTGTATTATGGGATGATGTCGACTTCCAACATGACAGTCTAAAGAATGTTGAAAGTGCATGGAGCCCCCATGTGTGGTTTTGGTAATTAATGGCAATCCCTATGGACTAATGTTTGCATTGAGTTATATTTGTAGGAGTTGTCCATAGGCAATGCTTGAACCATATGTTGCCTTCAAGGTTGCAATAAGAAGAAATTGATGAATAATATTAAGTGTCAAGTATGTCTTGAAGATGAAGATGAAGTGAGCCCTCAAGTTTAACTTCAAGACATCAACATGATGAAGAATGAAGAAATGAAGTGCAAGTTCAAGATGAGCCATCTCGAAGAGATCATATGCTTGAAGCTTGCCATCCATATGGTGATCATGGATATGTGAAGATGTGTCGAAGAAGAAGCTCTCCCATAGTGGAGTATGGGGGAGCATTTCGCATGACTTCATCAAGCAAGCACAATCAAGAAAGACGTTCCATCTTGTTGCGGTCAAGACCATCATCATCAAGCTCAAGTGAAATGCGCAAGGTTAAGGTTTGCATTTGATAGAGTATCTTTCTCACTGGTCTCATGGTATAGTTGGAGACCGGTTTATAGTTTAGTTGCCGTACTATCAAGAGGGCTCTCGAGTGAATAACTCGATCGTATCCTTCGGAGAGCTCAAACCTTTGCATCCTTGCATCATCTTTCTTGATTGTTATTTGGATCTTATCCATGTGATTTTTTAGAGCTTGTGCTTATTCTCATGACAAGCTCTAGTTCATCGAGAATGGTTTTTGCACGGGCAACTTGTTGCATTTTCGAGGTTGGAGGTTTTATCGGCATGTCTTTCTTAGATAGGTCAAACCTTTTATTATTTATTTCTATCCTCCATTGTTGGACTATGATGGTTCCCTGCATGATCTTGTAGAGATTGTTCCTACCTTTAAAACAAGCCCAAGATCATCAAAATCGGGAGTCCGAATGCTAAAGTTATGCCCGTTTCAGTTTGATGTTTCTGCCAGTTTTCGGGGGGGGATATTCCGGCCCAAGTTTGGGGCGGATTATCCGGCCCAAACAAAATATCCAGCCAAATATCCGGCCCCCATCCAGGGGCATGTTTTTTCTGGTCCTTAGCCGTTTTTCGAGGGCCGGATATTTGCAAATATCCGGCCGCGGATAATCCGACCTGAGCCTACCCAAACGGTCATATTTCGATGGGAGGGGGTATTTAAGCCCCCTTCTTCCTCCTCGGTCTGCCACCTCTTCCCCCATTTGCTCTCCACCATTGTTGACCTTGAGAGCTTCCCATATCCCTCTACTAGTCCTATGCTTCTTGAATCTTTTTGAGGGAAAAGGAAGAGGAGATCTAGATCTACATTTCTACCAATCAAATCCCTCTCTTTGTGAGGGGAATCCACTAGATCTAGATCTTGGAAAAATTTGGTGTTCCTCCTTTTATTTGTTCTTCCTCTATTATTCCCCCAATAGCTTTTGTAGCTTTGTTGGAATTTGAGAGAGAAGGAGTTGAGCATCTTTGTGGTGTTCTTGCCATTGCATTTGGTGCATCGGTTTGACTTCTCTGCGGTGATACGTGGAGGTGAAAGTTCGTGAGATATTCACTTCGGGAGCTTGTTCCCGGAGCTTGTTCCTCTTGGGTCTTTGGACCCTAGACGGCTTAGTGGTCTTTGTGGTGTTCTTGGGGACTCCAATTAAGTTGTGGAGATTCTTCAAGGGCAAGGCCTTTGTGGCGTCTTTGTGGTGTTCTTGGGGACTCCAATTAAGTTGTGGGGATTCTTCAAGGGCAAGACCTTTGTGGCGTCTTTGTGGTGTTCTTGGGGACTTCAATTAAGTTGTGGAGATTCTTCAAGGGCAAGGCCTTAGTGGCAATTTATTGGGAGCCTTCAATTAAGTTGTGGAGATAGCTCCAAGCTTTGTGCAGGTTCGGTGACCTCCATAAGGTTCCATAGTGGATCGAGGACATCCCTTTTGGTGGGAATTCTCGAGGAGAATACGGTGGCCCTCGTGCATTTGGAGTGACTTTTCCTCCACACCGCTCCAACGGAGAGTAGCACTCGCAAGAGTGTGAACTTCGGGATACATCGTTGTCTCCGCGTCACTTCGGTTATTCCTATACCCGAGCTCTTTACTTATGCACTTTACTTTGTGGTAGCCATCGTGCTTGAAGTTATATATCTTGCTATCACCTAGTTGCTTATATTGCTTAGCATAAGTTGTTGGTGCACATAGGTGAACCATAGTATATAGATTTTGGGCTTGAAAAAGTAAACACTAGTTTTATTCCGCATTTGTTCAGCCCATCTCATAAAAGTTTTAAATCGCCTTCACCCCCTCTCTGGGCGACATATGTGTCCTTTCAAATGTAGAGATGTATAACTTCATGGGAAGAGACAATTAGATAGGCTTGGCGAGACTACTATTGTGGAGACTGGAGAGCTCCTAATCTGAGATGCATATCCTTCAACCAAGCTCCTTTGGAGAAGGTGATGATCACCAGTTGGTGCCACCGACCTGGCCTGGAGCTGAAACTTTTGTCCCAAGAGACAGCCAATTTGTTCTCTCCAAGTTATTTAAAAATGCCTATTGTCTGTGTGGTATTCATATAAGGTATTTTTTTACTCCATATTATTTATGCAATGTATGACATTACATAATTGTAAATACTAGCAAATACTAGGTTTCAATAAATATTTGTGTGGCAGTGCTGCTCTAATTGCTTTGATGAATAGCTTTGAGGCCATATTTGGATCATGCCTATTTGAAAAAAATTAAGAACACTATACGTTGAGTGTGCTCTAGGTAAATTTGAAAGATGTATGAATAAAGTTACATGGAAATAACTTGCAACTGGGGAGTTTTTTTTAACAGAAAAAACGCTTTATTGATCAAATAACATCAATACGCCGAGTTCCTCGGATGCAATCCGGAACAGGATGAAAAATCTCACTAGACGATAAAATAGAACAAGACTTTGCTAAATTTTGCGCTGCTTCATTGAGATTACACTTCACATGAGTAAAGGAAACGGAGGACATGTCCATCGTTGCTGAGTTGAGCCACTGAACTAGCGACATGCAACCATGTCGGACCACTACACACAGATAACACCTTGCGAGATGTTTCATGTTTGTACTAATTTTGGTTCACACCTGACTAGTGTTGCGGTCTGCTTGCGAAGTAGGTTACATGTGACAACCTTACCAGAAAAACGTAGCGCATGCAAAAAGGATAGAGGAGGAAGAAATCTGGATACCGTCCTAAACAAATTCTCCCGGTGCATCCTATTCATAGATATTCGATTAACCGAACCACCGGGTGTGATTTGACACATGTTCGTGCTGTCTTCCTATCTCTACCCTTCTTCGGAAGAAAATATAAGTGTTTCGTCAGTCTAGGAAATGATAATTCTTTCGTGTGGATATCCCAGATATATATATATCTATGGGGTTTGGGTTCATGGAGTAACTCAGATTTTAGTGTTCACCAACCAATCAACCAACTATCTTGACTGTTGTGTGGATATGCAGATATACATCTACCGAGGTCAGGTTTATGGAGTAACTAGACTTCAATGTTCCTGACTACAATTTTCGCTCGAATATTAGTGTTTGCATTGTCTGGATTGTTGTTCATTGAATTTAAAAATGAAAAAAGAGGAATGTGTTATATCATCACGGACCTACAGTATCCTACACCCTGCCCTTTGTTCAATATTCAGTTAAAATATGGATGGCATACATGTTTGTTTCTAAGCAACTGTATTTCTTTTCGTGAAATTTAATAACACAAGCTAGCCAATATTTGTTACAACAAATGTTCTTCTCGACATGATTCAGCGATCTCTTCAACCAAGCTCTTGCAAGAAGCTACGTCTCTGCGATTGTGATTGGATCAGCAGGCAGCCCGATGAAATCATAGTCACCATCCTAGACAAGTTGGATACCAAGACCGCAGTAGCACAAGCCTCCTCTCAAGGCGATGGAGGCACTTATGGAGGCTCCTAGAATCCTTTCATTTCAGTGAGATGATCTTACCAGGTAGCTACTGCGGGGTGCACATCGAACAAATGGTGAAGTGCTCAAACGAAAATAGGAACCAACACTTCGTTGAGTCAGTGCGATGGTTCGCAGATCTCAAGAGAGAGGCACCAATGAGAAGAATGTACCTTATGTTCTCAGGAAGTACCGAGTGTACTAATGTTGTCAACAGTGCCATAGCTTCCGCAGCTGAGCACGGTATCGAGGACATTGATATGGCGATTATCGAGCACACGAAGTATGAGTTCCCTTGGGGGTTGTTCACTTGTGTCAGCAAACCGTCGTTGACCAGCTTATGCCTAATTTTTGCAAGATTTCTGCTCCCCCTTGACTTTGAAGGGTTCAGTTTCCTCACAAAGCTTGCTCTTATCCGTATGCGTACAAGCCTAAGAGAAACGCAACTTGTGTTCAGGTAACCTTAGTGACTATGCATCTGCTTGACATGCTTGATATAAGAATCCTGCAGTTTCCAAAGCTCAATGAATTGATATAGTTATGGCCTTTACGATTGGGTGAATACAATACACCATCCTTGCAAAGACTGGAGTATTGCGGAGAGATGCTCCCGGCATCTACCTTTCACTTCATACCAAGCCTGAACATATTTCTCTGCAGTACATGTTTGATGATTATGTCAGAAGCCTACTCCTACGACATGAGATCCCAAAGGTGAGCAGGGAGATACTCTCTAATTTAGTGTTGGTGCATCGCTGATCCAATTTAACATTTTTTGTAGGTTGTCAAACCGAGGACACCTGCCATTTTCTTAAGCCTCAAAGTCCTCACTTTAAAAAACACCACAAAACCTTTTGATGATCTTATTTGGATGGCTATGTTCCTAAATGTTGCACCATATTGGAGACATTTAGAACAACTGTAAGATTAGTGACATCATGTATCCTTCCATCTTTAATCTAAATACTCGTCAGTGCCCTTTTCGTCTATGCTCTTTTCGTCTTGACACAACTTTTATATATATTTGCTTTTGCCTTTTTCATTTCCATATAGGCTATTTATCACACCTCAATTCTCATAATGGGATAGTGTGGGATGATGCCGAGTTCCAGCACGACAATCTGAAGGATGTAGAGATGTAGAACTTCATGGGAAGAGATGATGAGATGGGATTGTCGAGAACACTGTTATGTAGAGCTCCTAATCTGAGATGCATATCCTTCAACCAAGCTCCTCTAGAGGAAGGTGGTGATTTTTTTTCGAGGTTCAGAGGAAGGTGATGATCACGAGGTGGTCCCCCCTACCTGACCTAGAGCTGAAACTTTAATCCCAAGAGATAGCCAATTTGTTCTCTCCAAGTTATTCAAGAATGTTTCTTCCAGTGCCCATACATGTGGTATTCATCTAATAAGGAACTTTTCAGACTCTATATTATTATGCAATGTATGACATGTGACGTTGCATGATTGTACGTAAAAAAATAGGTTTCAATAAATATATTTGTGTCACTGCTGCTCTAATTGCTTTGATGAATAGACCTTTTAGGCCATAATTGGAGCTTACCTATTTCAAAAGGATTAAAGAACGCTGCATATTGAGTGTGCGCTAAGTAAATGTAAAAGATGCCCGAATAACTTTACATGAAATAACTTGCGACCGTGGAGTTGGACCTTCGGTTTAGTTAGGTTTTATGTGTCCTCAGGAGATCATCCTCGTTGATGACCCCACACCGTTGACGCTGGCACATTCCACTTTGGCCGGCACTGTTGAACACAAACGCTTGTTCGACGAGGCGATCATACTTGGTGCACACTCCTGGACGTGTTGGATGGCAGAAGAGAAGAGGTTGGCCTCAGCAGGACAAGTACGAATACGTAGATGGTCAATGATCAAGTGACCCGTAGTGGTTTTGTGCTTCCAAGAAGAAAATGCCAAGCTTCTCATCACAAGAAAATCAGCAACAAAGGAACAAAAGAATGGAAGGAAAAATTGGACTTAATCCGTGATGCGTCGCCCGGCGGGAGCGAGAGGGAGCAAAAAGATTTGCTTGGGGGAGGGGGATGGGGACGATCGGACGAGCGCGCGACGGTAATTTTGGCGCTCCGGCGCGTCCACTTTTTTTTGTAGTCAACTCCCGCGTGTGGCTTATTCAATCCATTTTTCCTTCCAGTGGCCCGTTTGCGCTGCCCAGAAAGCCCTCACCAGGAAACTTGAAGGCCCATCAGAGCTGAAAGATCCATATATGAAGTCTAAAGCCCACTCTTAACGTTGACGCGATGCCGCCCGTCGAGGATGGATGGATGACCGCTGCTGGTCGGTAGCTTGGTTTGCCGGCAGCACCGGGGCCCGCGACGAGGAACTCTCAGTAGTCAGTACACTAGGCGTGCTAGGATCGGCGATGGCGCCTGCGATTGTTTGAATCCGACTCCCGCTGTCGACCTTGCTCCAATTCGAACCCTAACCAATTAATCTCGATTCAGATGGAGAACTGTGAGGGGGAATCAGCATCTGATAAAGAAAGTCTCCATGGACAAGGTTTCTCTTTGGATGTTTAGCTTATTCTTTCTACATACCGCTTCGCCGCATGAATATGATTCGATTCTATGATGTTAACACTTGCGTTCGATTTGTGATTTAGATTGGATGTATAAGTCAGGAATTGAGTGTAGATTGATAAATCAAACTAGGTACGTATGTATAGGACAGAGAACGTAAGCTACCTAGAGTATGGACTGATGCTTCATTCTTATATAGTTATATGACATTTGGCAGCTGGATACTAACAGAAAGCTAGTAAACATAGTTACACGGTAATAACAATAATGAAAGAAGCGAGAGCCCATTTAAGACAGGGATCACTAGGTTATCTAGAACGCTCACTAAGCCAGTATTGCTTTTTGATTGCATCCTCCTTCTCACCCAGTTGATAACTGTCGTATCGGTGGGCGCAGATAACACCACAACACTGCTTCAGGTTAGTACATGCTCGCGTGCAGTGCTAACAAGTGTCATGAACCGCTTGCCAAGCATCTTGCATGCGACGACCTTACCATGGAAACTTTGCTAATGCAAAAAGGTTATAGGAGGAGGAGATCTTGGTAAGTCCTAAACAAATTCTCCCGGTGCATCCTATTCCTAGAGATTCTAGCAACCGAGTCATTGGGGTGAGATTTGACACATATTTATGCTATCTTCCTATTTCTAGAAGTTCTCTAGAAAGAAAAATAGGGTTTTCTTTGATCTTATGGTGATTCTTTCGTGTGGATATGCCAAAATATATCTATGAGGTTTGGGTTCATGGCGTAACTCAGACTTCCATGTCCACCAACCAATGGACAAACTATCTTGACTCATGTGTAGATATGCAAACATACATCTACGGGGTTTAGGTCTACGGAGTAACTCAGACTTCAGTGTTCACCAACCAATTGACCCACTTTATTCTTCAACCCATTTCACATAGGTTTTTATCTACAATTTTAGTTCAAAATATTAGTGCTCCTACTGTCTTGATTGTGCTATGTTGCATTTTTTTTCTAGAAACAGTGTGATGTTGAATTTTTTTTATAAAAAAAGAGAGCAATGTGTTACATCTGCACGAACCGTCAGTCTTCTACACTAAATCTTAGTTCATGTTTGGGTTCTGATGTTCAGTTAAAAGATGGATGGCATACTCGTTTATTTTGAAATAATTATATATTGTTAAATTTAGTAATACAAACTAGCTAATATTTGTTACAACAAATGTCCTCATCTGTTCAACCGAGCTCTTGCAAGAAGCGGCGTCTCAACAATTGCGATTGGATCAGCCGGCAGCCTGACAAACATCCTAGACAAGTTGGATACCAAGACCGCAGTCAACACAAGCCTCCTCTTAATGCGATGGAGGTACTTATGGAGGCTCCTGCCTCCTGGAATCCTTTCATTTTAGTGAGACGATCTTGCCTGAGAGCTATTACCAGGTGCAATCGAACAAATGGTGAAGTGCTCAAACGAAAATAGGAACCAACACTTTGTTGAGTCGATGCGATTGTTTTCTGGGCTCGACAGAAAGACACCATTGAGAAGGTTGAACTTTGCTCGGCGAGGCGGTCATACGTGGTGCACACTCCTGGACGCATTGGAGGGCAGGAGAGAAGAGCTTTGCCTGGGCAGGACAAATACAAATCGCAGATGATCAATGATCAAGTGACCGTTCCGAATATCTTGAACAACTTGACCCAGAGTAGTTTCTGCTTCCCACTAAGAAAATGCCAAGCGTCTCTTCACAAAAGAAAACAGCACCAAAGGAACAAAAGAGCGCACATAATCAGTGCTGCTCTGCTAATGTGACTGTGTGACCTCGAGGTTGAAGGTTGTGCCACGTGATACCAACCTCGTGTGCACTACGTGAGGAGGCGTCAACAGAACTAGTCATGGAACATTGGGAAGAGACGGTAGCGCCTAGCGGGCATGCGGCTGGACATGCGTGCATGTCGCCGGGTTCGCACTCTAGGCTACCTGGCGGGAGAGAGGGAGCAAGAGGGGATGGGCCGGCCGGCTGTAGGGTTTTGGCGCCACGGCAACCTAGTCTCCCGCACGTCCACTTTTCAGTCCATTTTGCCTTCTCGTAGCCCTTCTACGGTCCACACGAACCAGGAAATCCTGAAGAACCACAAGAGCCCAAAGTTCCATACGGAGTCCAAAAGCCCACTCTTTGTGCTGATGTGACGCCGCCAGATTGAGGACGGCCGCTACTGGCAGGTCCGCTTTGGTTTGCCGGTAGCGCCTGCGGCGAGGAACTCTCAGTACAGTAGCCGTGCTAGGATTGACGATAGTGCCTATGATTATTTGAATCCGAGTCCCGATGTCGACCTTACCCCACTTTGAACCCTACCCGATTAATCTCGATTCAGATGAAAAATTCCAATGCGGAGTCAGCAGCCATTCGAACATCTCCATGTACACTTTAGCACTTTCTCTTTGGTGTTTTAGCTTACTAGTACAAATGCCCGTGTGTTGCCACAGTCCTCAAATTTCATTTCTCAATGCACATATATAATTCACAACTCACTATGAAAATTTAAAACAAATTATGAATAATATATTGTACTACAACATGATAATACTGAACGTAATAGCAAAACAATACTGGTGTGTATCTACGTGGTATGGAAATGAGTTCAAACGTAGGATAAAAATCGGTTTCTAAATGAATCCCAATTTGTTGAACAAGTTCTAGGTCTTCTTATTACTCTTCCACGGTAAGTCTCACACATGTGTTCTAGGCTATCATAACCGTCAACTCAAAATCTTCTTCTTTTGGATTTATTAGTCTAGCAAAACGTGGGTGCTGCAAACACATGTATAACTAAAGAAATACTTCTTTTCTGATTAGTCCAAACAACACTTTGATATTCATAAATATCCGGAGATAACCCTGAACCATAGCCTTTTGTGTGAAACATACAAAAGATTGCTTTGTATCTTAAAAATAAAATATAGTTCTATCTTTAAAATGGTATTACATTTGGCTTGTATCATCATCGACATTATGAACAACACAATATCACAGCAAGATGGATAGAGCAGTAAAGCATAGCGGCGGTGAAAGAGCAAGATCAATATCCCGTTTTTTCTGTGTTTGATAACAACACTTGAATGATTTTAACCGTGTGCATAGATTGTCTTTGATAGATTTGCAGGTGCACGGTGCCCTCGCTGAACATGTCATGATCGGAAGACTGAAGCGTAGCTTATAGGTTTTCTGGTTTTGTGTGTGTCGCGAGGTGACGTGATTGGAGAGGAAAAGAGAAAAACGGCAGTTTCTGCCTAACCGGTACTACCGGTACCAGGAGCGGTAGTACTGCTACCCTACTGGTACCGCCCTACAGTACCACTCTGGGTATTTGCACTGAAAAGTCCCACATAGTGCGTTACGGTACCTCTACGGTACCATGAGCGGTAGTACCGCTTGAGAGCGGTAGTACCACCTCGGTACCGCTTAGGTACCGTAACACAAGTTACGGCACTACCGCGTTGGTACCGCTTTGGTACCGCGAGGGTCCAGGGGATCACAGAGGTCATTGCGGTACCTCAAGCGGTACCGCAAGCGGTACTACTGCTGTGAGCCCACGTGGCAAATCTGTGGGGGAATTTCGAACCCAGAGAGGTACTACCGCTTGCCCAAGCGATAGTACCGATTGTGCGGGAACTACACATAACAGTTGGATTTGGAGGGATCTATAAAAGGACCCCTTCTTCCCCAGCTCGTTTTTATCTCTTCTCTCTCTCTCCTCCATTGTTGCTGAGCTCAAACCTTGAGGATCTCCCCACCTACCCAATCAATCTTGCCCAAATTCGGAGGAGTGGTGGAGGCCCCGATCTATTGATCTACCAAGAGAGAATCCACCAATACCATCTAGTCCTTAGTGGATCTTGGAGTTAGGGTTCCTATAGTGGGATCTTGGAGGAAGTGCTCCTATGGAGGCTAGCTTGGAGTTGTGCTAGCCCCATAGGGTGTTGGGAGCCTCCTAGTGTTGTGGAGCTCGCCCCAACCTTGTGAAGGAACCGCCGCCTCGACCGGCTACTTAGTGGAGAAGGGGGAGCTCCTTTGTGGAGCTTTCTCGAGAAATAAGGTGAGGCCTTCCTTCGTGGTGTGTCTGTATAGCCTTCGTGGCTAGCACCTCCTCAACCAGACGTACTCCCTTTTGTGGGAGGAACTGCGGGAAACAAACCTCGCCTCGTCTTCGCATCCCCGGTTGTCCCGATCCCTAACTTTACTATCTTGTTTGGTTCCTTTGCTTGTTGCACTAGCCTAGGATCATACTAGGATCACCTCTATTACCAAAGATATCACCTTTACTTCCGCATCGCACTAAAATTTAAAAAGGATAAAAATTGCATAGCGACCATTCACCCCCCCTCTTGTTCGCTAAGATCCATTTAATTGGTATCAGAGCAAGGTTTTCTTGCTCGGGATTTACCGCCTAAGAAATGGCCGAACAAGAGAAGGTTGTGAATGGGTCCCTTCCCCGTGAGCAACCACCTCCACCATCAACCGCCGATAGCACACCGGCTACTTTGAATGACCTCAAGAAATTGGAGTCATCCATTGTAAGTCAAATGAAGGCTATGATGATGGAGTTGATTGCTCCAAAACCAACCCCCATCATAGATCCTAAGGCAAGTACTGATATTCCCCCACAACAAGTCAACACCTTTCCTCTTATTGATTTTGTCGCGCAATCTACAAAAACACCTCGAGAGGGGGAACTTGGGGATGTTGGCACTTCATCGAAAGGGAAGGAGGAGTCATCGGTTGCGGAACATTTAAGGTGTAATAATGCGGTGCCACCACCAAGTGATTACACCATAAATGTTCCAATCCCTATGCCACATATCTTGTCTCATGGTTCACCACCGCTACTTGAATCCAATAGCTTTGAAAATTGGCAGTTCTTAATGCTTTCTCATGTGCGCATCGCCTCCACCGAGCTTTGGCGGATTATAGAGGAAGGTTAGTCACCACGAGATCCAAGACACTTGACAAGGAGAGAAGTGGTGGATGATCAACTCAACGCCACCGCCATCAACATGATCCACATGGCTGTCTGATACGGCTCAAACGTATCTATAATTTCTTATGTTCCATGCTAGTTATATGACAATACTCATATGTTTTATATACACTTTATATCATTTTGATGCATTTTCCGGCACTAACCTATTAACAAGATGCCGAAGCGCCGGTTCTCGTTTTCTCGCTGTTTTTGGTTTCGAAATCCTACACAGGAAATATTCTCGGAATTGGACGAAACAAAAGCCCACGGTCTTATTTTGCACGGAGCCTTCCAGAAGTCCGAAGAGGAGACGAAGAGGGGCGACGAGGCGGCCACACCCTAGGGGGGCGCGGGCCCACCCTTGGGCACGCCACCCTATGGGGTGGGCCCCTCGGGCGCCTCCCGACTCTGCCCCTTCGCCTATATATTCCCTCCGTCGCGAAAATCCTATCACCGAAAGCCACGGTACGAGAAAAGTTCCAGAGACGCCGCCGCCGCCAATCCCATCTCGGGGGATTCAGGAGATCGCCTCCGGCACCCTGCCGGAGAGGGGAATCATCACCGGAGGGCTCTACATCACCATGCCCGCCTCCGGACTGATGCGTGAGTAGTTCGTCCTTGGACTATGGGTCCATAGCAGTAGCTAGATGGTTGTCTTCTCCTCTTGTGCTATCATGTTTAGATCTTGTGAGCTGCCTATCATGATCAAGATCATCTATTTGTAATGCTAAATGTTGCGTTTGTTGGGATCCAATGAATATTGAATACTATGTCAAGTTGATTATCAATCTATCATATATGTGTTGTTTATGTTCTTGCATGCTCTCCGTTGCTAGTAGAGGCTCTGGCCAAGTTGATACTTGTAACTCCAAGAGGGAGTATTTATGCTCGATAGTGGGTTCATGCCTCCATTGAATCTGGGACAGTGACAGAAAGTTCTAAGGTTGTGGATGTGCTATTGCTACTAGGGATAAAAAATCAATGCTTTGTCTAAGGATATTGTGTTGATTACATTACGCACAGTACTTAATGCAATTGTCTGTTGTTTGCAACTTAATACTGGAAGGGGTGCGGATGCTAACCCGAAGGTGGACTTTTTAGGCATAGATGCATGCTGGATAGTGGTCTATGTTCTTTGTCGTAATGCCCTAATTAAATCTCATAGTAGTCATCATGATATATGTATGTGCATCTCTATTTGTCAATTGCCCAACCGTAATTTGTTCACCCAACATGCTATTTATCTTATTGGAGAGACACCACTAGTGAACTGTGGACCCCGGTCCATTCTTTTACATCTGAAATACAATCTACTGCAATCTCTGTTCTTTGTTGTTCATCGCAAACAAACATCATTCTCCAAACCATACGTTTAATCCTTTGTTTTCAGCAAGCCGGTGAGATTGACAACCTCACTGTTAAGTTGGGGCAAAGTATTGTGATTGTGTTGTACAGGTTCCACGTTGGCGCCGGAATCCCTGGTGTTGCGCCGCACTACACTCCTTCACCAACAACCTTCACGTGGCCTTCATCTCCTACTGGTTCGATAACCTTGGTTTCTTACCGAGGGAAACTTGCTGCTGTACGCATCACACCTTCCTCTTGGGGTTCCCAACGGACGTGTGCTTCACGCGCCATCACTGTCACGCCCAAGGACCACGCTCATATTCGCTCGCTCAAGACCGCCAAGGAAGCATGGGATAAGCTCGACAAGCTCTTCCTCGGAAATGAGAGCATTCAAAGCTCTCGTTTCGATGAAGTGAACAACATGGCCGACAACTTCGTCATGATAGAGGGAGAATCTCCCGAAGAGATGTACCGGCGCCTCATCTCTCTTGCCGTACAAATGCAAGATCTTGGAGAAACGTTTGTGGATGACCATTGGATCAAGAGAAAGTTTGTTATCACCAGAATTTGACCGAGTCAGAGGTGGGCCGCGATCAAGATGGACTTAAAGAAATATACATGGAAGAATTACGTGAATCGGCCTGTTATGCTGAGTTTGGGCTAGTTTGCCCTTGTATCTGTAATATATTAGGATACGTGTCGATTAGTTAGAGTTTTACCCGTGCACGGTTAGGTGCACGTCTAAAGTTAGAAAGTCCCCTGGACTATAAATATGTATCTAGGGTTTATGGAATAAACAACAACCAACGTTCAACCAACAAATCAATCTCGGCGCATCGCCAACTCCTTCGTCTCGAGGGTTTCTACCGGTAAGCAACATGTCTGCCTAGATCGCATCTTGCGATCTAGGCAGCACAAGCTCCACGTTGTTCATGCGTTGCTCGTATCGAAGCCTTTTTGATGGCGAGCAACGTAGTTATCATAGATGTGTTAGGGTTAGCATAGTTCTTCGCGTAACATGCTATCGTAGTGCAACCCTTGCATATCTAGCCGCCCTTACACCTATCTTAGGTGTAGGGGCGGCACCCCGCTTGATCATTATTTAGTAGATCTGATCCGTTACAGTTGCTCCTTGTTCATCGAGGATTAGTTTAATATCTGCAATAGTTAGGCCTTACAAAGGGGGGAGGATCCAGCGGCACGTAGGGTGTCGTTCGCTAGTCCTAAACAGGATGTTCCGGGGATCAACCTCGTGTTGGTTTTTAGGCCTTGTTTAGGATCGGCTTACGATCACCGTGCGTGGCCGCGAGGCCCAACCTGGAGTAGGATGATCCGATTATGCGGTGAAAACCCTAAATCGTCGTAGATCTCATTAGCTTTATCTTGATCAAGCGGGACCACCATATATTCGTGCACCCCGTACGAATCATGGGTGGATCGGCTCCTTGAGCCGATTCACGGGATAACCCGAGAGCCGATCGAGGCTCGAATTTAATGTTTACGTGTATGCCATGCGAGAAACTAAGCGAGGCATCTCCATCACCTTCCCGACCGGGTATAGGTCGGGTGGCACGCCCTTGCAATCAGCATCGGACGTGTGACCAGAAAGCTTTGCGGGCCGTCGCTCGGAGGGACCTCAGCCAGCCGCAGCTCTAGGTTGTTCCCGGCTCTACGGTGTTGCCCGTCGTTGCCCGCCGGTGGGTTTCGGACGTCAACACATTCTGGCACGCCCGGTGGGACCATCGTCTACATCAACCACATCGCCATCTACATCTGAGATGGCGGACGGCACGCCGATCACGTACGAGGATCCGACCGACGAACTCAAGAAGAAGTATGACGAGGTCAAAACCATCCTCGAGGCCGACCTCATCGGCTCTTTTCACAGAACCCATTCACATGGCATCAGGTGGAAGGGGTTCTCGCCTGATGGTGCACTCGATGGGATAGACCTCTCTGCCCCGTCAGAAGAACGCACCAGGTCCCTGCGGCAGGAGATCAACTACTTGGTGGCTCACTCGCTACACCGCCACTGCGAGAACCCGGTAAACACGTTGGAGCGTGTCGCTCTTCGGGTGATCCAGGAGATCATGAGGCACCAGTACTCGCCGTCAGGACCAGCTCTCGGGACGCATCAAGGAGAGTTGCCACTCCAGTCCCGTCCACCGCTGCCATTTGCGTTGGCAGCACCAGAAGTGCCGAATTCATCGGCATTCGTCGTCTACAAGATTGGTGGTGACCCTAGTGATCGCCGGTTCTTGCGGGAGGCGCCTAAGGAGATCCCCCACGGGTACGCGTGCACTTATGTGCCAGATTGCGGTAACTGGGCTCTCACGAACCAGGCCACAACATCAGGGACTCCGGCGAAAACAGGAGGGACGTCAGCAACAGATCTCGAGAAGCAGACGTGGCTAACCAAGTACGCCACCCCGACGAACCTCCAGAGCACAGCTCCTGCAGTTGGCTCAGAGCTGGAAAAGCAAACATGGCTGGCTAAGTACGCCACCCCGGCGAATATTTAGAGTTCAACTCCTGCAGCCAGCACAGCGGATCAGATCAGTACCATACTGAGAGACCAGTTCGGCATGGTGCCGAAAAGGAGGGCAATCGGCTATTCCAAGCCGTACCCCGACGACTACGAGATGATCCCGCTACCGCCTAAATATCGGCTCCCTGATTTCTCCAAATTCAGTGGATCAGATGGTTCCAGCTCCATCGAGCACGTGGGCCGATATTTGGCACAGCTAGGACCGGCCTCAGTGTCGGACCAACTACGCGTGAGGCTCTTTTCACAGTCCCTCACGGGATCGGCTTTCGGGTGGTACACCTCGTTGCCACCGGACTCCATCCGGACTTGGAAGCAGTTGGAAGAACAGTTCCATATGCAGTACCATTCAGAGGCTTCCGAGTCCAACATTGCCGATCTAGCACAACTACGTCAGAAGCGTGGAGAAACTGTGACAGATTACATCCAGCGCTTTAGGAATCTTAGGAACCGATGTTATTCGGTTCGCATAACTGAAAAGGAAGCAGTCGAGTTGGCAGTAGCAGGCCTTGCAATACCGCTCAAGGACATGGCCTCCCAAGCGAGACTATCCCTCACCGGCGCACATGGTTCGAAGCTGTCGGCATATGAACAAGCGCCACCCGGACTGTACCAGGGACAAATTCAAGCGTGCGGTAGTCCTGGTCGATGCGAGAGGAAGACGAAGTTTCTGCGGGAGATCAAGAGGTAGCAGTGGCTGAATGGACTCGGGGAGGAACCCCCGTGTCCTGCAAATGGGTAAAGCCACCAGGCCCGCCCAGGGGATTTGATTTTGATGTGACCAAGACTGAACAAATCTTCGACCTCCTACTCAAGGAAAAGCAGTTGAAGATACCTGAAGGTCTCAAGTTCCCCACGGTGCAAGAGCTGAATGGAAAGCCATACTGCAAATGGCATAACTCGCTCTCCCATGCCACCAACGACTGCAGGGTGTGGCGTCAGCACATCCCAGCGGCGATAGAAAAAGGGCGTCTAATTTTCAACCAGTACGCCATGAAGGTCGACACCCAGCCATTCCCCGCCGTTAACATGGTAGAATGCACTTACCCTAAAGGTTGCCAGCCAGGATCCTCGTTCGGCATCAACATGGTAGGACACTGGGCACCACTCTGGCAAAGATGTAGACGAGGGCAGCTGCTCTCGCAGCAAGGACACAGAGGAGGCCGCTCCACGCGATCGGCTCCATCATGATGGCAAGCGCTACGTCACGGAGGGAGAAGTGAAGAACATAAGATATCAGCGACCCCTCTCTGATCACCTCCTCAACAAGTATGTAAGTCAGTATGACCAACGCCGACGGTCCAGTTATGATGATGAAGGAGATCGTCTGGCTAGAGAAGCCAGAAGATATCGTCAGCATGATCGCGATGAGGAGGAGCACGAGCGCCGTGCCATAGGAAAGTCAAGGGAGCAAGACGACAACGACAGGCACTGGGACTGCCCCTTCTTCAGACACTGCTGGGATTCAGGAATGAGCCGATTGCCCACAATCGGCAATTGCCCAAAATGCAACCGGAAGAAGAAGGAGGCAGCCAACGTGTCTGTGTTTAAGCGCCTAGGGCCTCTCCCGCCACAAAGCAAACGCGCTGAGTCCCCTCGGTGGGCAGATCTCGAGGATTCGGAAGACGAGGGACAAGAAGAAGAAGACAGGTGTCACCGGCCAAGGTGGTGTCCTGACGGACTCAGCCGTTCACAAAAGCGCAGGGTTCAGCGATTGCGCGGCCTGGAGGAAGCCGAAAGGTTGTACTTGCATACGCTAAGGAAAGCACGACCTGATCTGGCTGCGAAAGTTCAGCGAACCCTGGACGAAGAGGGTCGTCCACGGAAAATGGAGTGGCGCCCCAAGCAAAGGAAAGCCGATGATGAAACATCGGCTGGCACAAACATGGTGTTCATCCTCCCTTCGGAGTTCAGTGCTCCTGGATTTGACGAGGCATCTGTGGCACAACTTGACTGCGGCCCACGGCCGGTTATCTTTGAGAAGCCACGAGAAAGAAGCTACAGACATCTGAAGGCCCTGTACTTGCGAGGATATATCGATGGGAGGCCTGTAAACAAGATGCTGGTAGATACCGGAGCGGCAGTCAACATCATGCCGTACTCTATGCTACGTCGGCTGGGACGCTCTAGCTCAGATCTAATCAAGACCAACGTGACATTGAGCGATTTCAACGGCCAAGCGTCTGACGCACAAGGAGTTCTGAACGTGGATCTGACCGTAGGAAGGAAAACTATCCCTACAACGTTCTTCATCATCGATAGCACGAGCACTTATGCTGTTCTGCTGGGAAGAGATTGGATCCACGCCAACTGCTGCATTCCCTCCACGATGCACCAATGCATAATACAGTGGGATGGAGATGAGGTAGAGGTCGTCCGAGCCGATGACTCAGCCGAAATTTCAACGGTCGGCATGAACGCATGGGAAGCGACGAGGCCAATAACCCCTCTCAGGTATCAATTTGGACGACTGCGAGCGCATCGACGTGACAAAGGGAAGGGTTAAGCTGGTTTTATCCACTGGCCTGACCATGTAGTTGAAGCAAAGCGGTGAGCAAACGTGGCGAGGCTGATCCTTGTGATCGGCCCCAAAAATCTATGAAGGGACATTACAGAACCTTCAGTCAGCGCTTCAATCATTATGGAGGCCGATCCCAGCAATCGGCCAAAATTATCTTCACCACATGTTCTGCTTGTGTTCGTCCTTGTTCCTACCGGAGCCGACGTACGAATTACAGAGCCGATATCTGCCATTCCCTGACAGATTCGGCTCGGGGGGCACCTAAACACGATGAACATGGGAACAGGTGCAGGAGAACATGTGTGCAATGAAATATTGGGGCCGATTAGGAGAAAATCGGCCGATAAAATTCTACAGCCGATGCAAGGGCATCGACTTTAGAACTAAGAGACAAAGCCGATGCGCGGCCATCGACTCTAGCGCAATTATGCGAGGTTTACCGGATCTCCACCAAATCCAGTTCAGCTGTGGGGCCTTCTGTTTCTTCGTGGAGCAAAACAATGAGAAATTCTTCAGCTGTTTCGAGCCGATCCGGGTTCCTGAACCTTCTTGTCGAGGATTTCCAACCTTTGATACTAGTTCAGCCGTGTTGACAGAAAGGGTGTATCGGCTGTCTAAGGAAGAAAGGTGATCGGCTTTGGCGCATCCTCTCTGACATTCTCGCCTCGAGTAAGGCTCGGGGGGCAGCAGGCCTGGTGGATACAACGTGGAGCCGATTGGGATACCATCGGCTGATCTTTCGTTGCAACCTTCTTCACAAATGATGAGTATTAAAGAAGACCATTGGGATGGGTTGGAAGAATTCAAAGGTTTCCCTGAAGATTCTACATTATCCACCAGATTTCAAAATCATCAGTTGGAGAATGGAAGGGTGAATTTTAAAGGACCGATGCGTTGCTATCGGCTCATTACGCATTGGCAAAGGGGACAAATCGGCAGGGTCAGTATGAGAGGAAATCGGCTAAAATTAAGCTCAAAGGAAATTGGCAAAATCAAATTGGGAAAAGTTCTTCATTGATAGGCGAGATTTCTTACATAAAGAGCTGATTGCTCTCAAAAGGAAGTACTAGGGGATACATTGCCCCATCTACTGCTACTGGCCCTATTCTAGAGGTCCTATCTACGGGCCATCACTGCCCTCGTCGTCGCCGTCGTCGCCGCTGTCGGTGCTGCTCCCGGCGGGCTCGTCGTCGCTCCAATGGCCGCCGACTTTGCCCTCATTGTCCTCGTCCTCTTCGTCGGCGTCGTCGTCGTCGCTGTCGAAGTCGCTAAGGTTGCCCGGCCAGGGGCAGAACCGCTTGGCTGGCGGCTCGTCGGAGGAGGTGTCGTCCTCCTCCTCCTCCTCTTCTTCCTCCTCCTCCTCCTCGGGAGAGGTGAAGTCACAGGAGAAGCGATCATCGTCGCTCTCCTCCTCTGTTTCCCCGTCGGCGAGGAAGCAGAGGTCGCTCTCCCCGTCGGTCAAGGACTGGTCGTCCTCCGACCAGATGGAGAAGTCGTGGCTAGACTCCTCCCCGGCCTCAATGGCGCGGCGGGTGTTGGCTGCGTGGACCTCCGCCGGGTTCGGCTCCGGCGTCGGCTCGCGGGAGGAAGAGGACTGGGTGGAAAGATCCGATGAAGCAGAGGAGGAAGAAGACATGGTGGCGCAGGAGGGCTTTTGGGGTGCTAATGCGAAGAGGATGCGGAAATAAACTGTGCGGAGCGGTTAAATAAAAGGGGATATAGTGGAAATTCAATGCCACAGCAGTTTCCGAGGAAGTGGTGCCTAAAGAAAAAAAAAACTGCCAGGTCACGCGGAGAAGTTGAGAAGGCAAGGCATCATGATGACGGATACTGCAGCGGTTCTGCCACGACATGACCCGACGAAGAAAAAAACAGAGTGATTTTGGAATTACCAATTCCAAAACCAGGGGGGCATGTGTTATCACCGGAATTTGACCGAGTCAGAGGTGGGCCGCGATCAAGATGGACTTAAAGAAATATACATGGAAGAATTACGTGAATCGGCCTGTTATGCTGAGTTTGGGCTAGTTTGCCCTTGTATCTGTAATATATTAGGATACGTGTCGATTAGTTAGAGTTTTGCCCGTGCACGATTAGGTGCACGTCTAAAGTTAGAAAGTCCCCTGGACTATAAATATGTATCTAGGGTTTATGGAATAAACAACAACCAACGTTCAACCAACAAATCAATCTCGGCGCATCGCCAACTCCTTCGTCTCGAGGGTTTCTACCGGTAAGCAACATGCTGCCTAGATCGCATCTTGCGATCTAGGCAGCACAAGCTCCACGTTGTTCATGCGTTGCTCGTATCGAAGCCTTTTTGATGGCGAGCAACGTAGTTATCATAGATGTGTTAGGGTTAGCATAGTTCTTCGCGTAACATGCTATCGTAGTGCAACCCTTGCATATCTAGCCGCCCTTACACCTATCTTAGGTGTAGGGGCGGCACCCCGCTTGATCATTATTTAGTAGATCCGATCCGTTACGGTTGCTCCTTGTTCATCGAGGATTAGTTTAATATCTCGCAATAGTTAGGCCTTACAAAGGGGGAGGATCCAGCGGCACGTAGGGTGTCGTTCGCTAGTCCTAAACAGGATGTTCGGGGATCAACCTCGTGTTGGTTTTTAGGCCTTGTTTAGGATCGGCTTACGATCACCGTGCGTGGCCGCGAGGCCCAACTTGGAGTAGGATGATCCGATTATGCGGTGAAAACCCTAAATCGTCGTAGATCTCATTAGCTTTATCTTGATCAAGCAGGACCACCATATATTCGTGCACCCCGTACGAATCATGGGTGGATCGGCTCCTTGAGCCGATTCACGGGATAACTCGAGAGCCGATCGAGGCTCGAATTTAATGTTTACATGTATGCCATGCGAGGAAACTAAGCGAGGCATCTCCATCACCTTCCTGACCAGGTATAGGTCAGGTGGCACGCCCTTGCAATCAGCATCGGACGTGTGACCAGAAAGCTTTGCGGGCCGTCGCTCGGAGGGACCTCAGCCAGCCGCAGCTCTAGGTTGTTCCGGCTCTACGGTGTTGCCAGTCGTTGCCCGCCGGTGGGTTTCGGACGTCAACAAAGTTCTACAATGCTCTCCTCCCTTACGAGGATGTCAAGTTAACGACCATCCGCCAAAATGCCTCCTTCCGCACTATGACCTCCAATGAAGTCCTTAGTGAAGTCATCGCTTTGGACATCTCCAAGAGGAATGCGGAGGATCTTGTTGCACGTGCTCACAACACCCGCAAGCCCAACCTTGCTTTGAAGATGAGGGAGCATGAAGCAAGTGAAATGATGAGGATCCCATTGAGTGGGGTCCGGATGACCTCAAGACAAATTATCATGAACACATGGCCCTCGCCGCCAAGAGTTTTTGGGATGGAATAAGACTAGAAGCTCAAGACCAAAAAGATACTCACCTCGTGACTCTCCAAGAGCCCAAGGGAGGGGCAAAGGGGGAAAACATGCTACAATTGCAGCGACAAAAGCCATTTTGTCGCGTATTGTGTCTATGAGAGAAGGGAAGACAATGGTGGAAGGCTCGTCCGCAAGGACAAGTTCAAGTCCCTCTCCAAAGGATTCTCCAAGTTCTCCTCCAAGCCCGGTGACGCCAAGGTCTCCTTCACCAAGAAGCCTAGAGCTTTCATTATCCGTGAGGAGTACTCCTCCGATGAAGGTGAAGAGCGTGAAGACAAGAGTTCTAACAAGGAAGAAGAGGGAGTGGCCGCCATCACCATTTCCACTCCCTCCGTCTCCCTCTTCGACTCTCCAAATGAGAACCGCGTCACCAACAACTCCCATTGCCTTATGGCAAAGGTATCATCGGAGGTAGAATCCCCTTCCAAACCTACACCTTCCTCAAATGTTATATCTATTGATGATGCCACTAGTCTCACCATTAAACGTGAGATTGTGGGATTGGATGCTTTTCTCAATAACATGCAAGGGGACACCAAGACCCATTTTGAGGCCCTCATGGCTCAACTTGGTGCGGCTCAAGACCTTATCGAGGAGAAGGAGAGGCTTGAGAGGGAGGTGGCAAATAAGATTGCCTCTCTCTCAAGCTCATGAGGAGGAGCAAAACTTGCGCATGTCTCTTGAAGCAAGTGTCATTACCCTTGAAGACTCCAACAATGCTATCATTTCCCAACTCACCAAAGACCGAGATCATGCTCTTGGTTTAGTGGGTGACCTCAAGAAGAAGAAGCTTTTTCTTGAGGATGACCATGAATTGTTACTCGAGGAAGTTGCAACTCCCACCAAGAACTTTAAGTCCTTGGAGAGTAAGTTTGTGCTTCTCTCCGAGATGAGTGATCTTCCTCAAGAGGAAGCTTGCAAGGAGAAAGAAGATGAAGGCCCTAACTCTTTGTGTGACGATCTTGTTGACCAAGTTGCTTCTTTGAAGATGCATAATGCATTGCTCTTGGAGGTCAATTCCCTTCAAGAAGAAGATTTGGATGAGTATTACCGCTTGAGCAAGGAGAAGACATCGTGTTGCAACCATGAAGAAGAGATTGCCACTCTTGAGAAGACCAAGGCCAAGCTCTTGGAGTTAAATGGCAAGCAAGAAGAGTCCTTGATGGAATGCCTCCGCATGAGCAAAGAAAAGGCCACTTGTTGTGATCATGAAGATGAGATTGCCTCTTTGAATAGGAGCAAGGCCAAGCTAATGGAGATCAATTCCATGCAAGAAGAAGCCTTGAAGGATTACTTTCCTCTAAGCAAGGACCGTGTATGTTGCAACCATGAAGGTGACGTTGCCACTTTGGAGAGCCACAAGCGCCTACTCATAAACATGAACTCTCTCCAAGAAGAAGCTTTGATGGAAGATTTCCGGGTGAACAAGGAGAAAGAGGTCCAAGTGTTTGATATCACTCACCCTCATCCGGAACATGAAGATGAAGTCAATCGCTTGAAGGCAAAAATTGATAGACTCCAATCCAAGCCCGATACTTGGAAGGAGTCATTGAAGCTAAAGAAGGAGACAATGAGGGCTCACGAAAATAAGGAGAAGTGACTACCAAGCCTAAGAGGAAGAGAAGAAGAAGAAGGACCAAGAAGAAGAAGAACAACGAGGACATGAGCACCATTTGTGAGGGAGGTGACTCTAACCCTAGAAGGGGTGAAGCCCTCGATCCCACCACGAGGGTCTACGCCAGTGCTAACAACCCTTCTCATGTTCTCTTTGTTGATTACTATGGACATATTCGTGCTTGCTTTATTGGTCCTTATGAGGACAATGTTGATTGGACTATTTGGGTTCCCAAACCCCTTGTTACTAACATGATATGACCCATTGAGAAATGGGTACCTCAATCCAAGACTTGATCCTATGTAGGACTATGCTTCCGGTGGCGCTAAATGGGTGGTGGATAGTGGAGCCACAAGTCATATGACCGGAAGCAAAGGAATTGTTGTCGACCTCGAGCCATCTCACTCTACCGTTTCTTATGGCGACAACACAAGCTCAAAGGTATTGGGTCTTGGCAAGGTGGTGGTAACACCCAACATTTCACTCGTGAATGTCCTCCTTGTCGAGACCCTTGGTTACAATTTACTTTCCGCTCATCAAATTGCACACATGGGTCTTTGTACCTTTTTCGATGAACATATGGTGGTCCTCTTGTGGAGCAAGACACTCTGTGTAGCCTTTGTTGGATATGTGGAGAGCGGGTTGTATGTAGTTGACTTCTCCGGAAAGACAACATCACCCGCTCTTTGCCTATTCGCTAAAGGTGACAAGGGTTGGTTATGGCATCGCCGACTAGCCCATGTCAACATGAGGACTTTGCAAAGTCTCCACAAGGGAGGCCACATTCTCGGACTAAAAGAAGATGTTTCCTTTTGCAAAGATCGTGTTTGTAGGACTTGCGTTCAAGGAAAAATGCATGGAGCTCCTCACAAGGTCAAGACAACCATATCTACCACAAGGTGCTTGGAGCTCCTCTATGTTGACCTCTTCGACCCTCCGTCTCATGAAAGTCTTGGAGGAAAGAAGTATTGCCTCGTCATCGTTGATGACTATTCACGCTATTGTTTGGTATTCTTCTTCAAGTACAAGAGTGAGACTCAATGGACCATGATGGAGTTTTGTAACCAAGTTCAACGCAAGTACGACACCACGATCCTCGCAATAAGGAGTGACAATGGAACGGGGTTCAAGAACTACACCTTGGATGACTTCCTCGGCGAAGAATGGATCCAACATCAATACTCCTCGCCATACACTCCCCAACAAAATGGGGTTGCCGAAAGGAAGAATCGAACCTTGATTGAAGCCGCTCGAACAATGATGATGGAGTACAAGTCCAATTATAATTTTTGGGCGGAAGCTATCTCAACCGCTTGCCATGCTACTAACCGCCTCTACTTCCGCAAGGGTTTGGAGAAGACACCATATGAGATCCTTACCGGTAACAAGCCAAATGTCTCATACTTCAAGGTCTTTGGATGCAAATGCTATGTGCTTGTCAAGGACACTCGCTTATCCAAGTTTGATTCGAGAGCACAAGAAGGAATCTTTATTGGCTATGCAATGGATTCTCACGCCTATAGAGTCTTCAACAAGTCCAATGGGCGAGTTGTGGAATCTTGTGATGTGACATTCGATGAAAATTATAGATCTTTCGAGGAGCGAAGTGCTTCTTGTGAGAAAGGAGATGCAATTCCCCCGGATGCCATAGGAAGGATGGGTGTTGGCATTCGCCGACCTCAAGAGCTACCTTCTATGAGTACCGGGGAAGGACCAAGTTCCACCCATGTGGAGCCATCTACACCACAAGGCCAAGCTTCTTCCATTGAGCAACCAAGTGCAAGACAACCACTACCACAACCTCAAGTTCGACATCAACAACAACAACAACAACAACAACCGCAAGTTCATCTACCACAACAACCGACATGAAGTGATCAAGGCCAAGCTTCAAGCTCTTCACCAAGTGATCAAGGCCAAGCTTCAAGTTCTTCACCAAGTGTTTCGGGCAATCTTTCCGGATACTACCATTCCCAATAGCCCCGAGTCATCCGATTCTCGCGATGATGATGTCTCCTACAACAACAATGGTGGTCAAGGCGGGGATCCAAACCATGATGAAGATCAAGTGGCCTCTCAAGAATCTATTCCTATGGCCAATTC
This sequence comes from Lolium rigidum, assembly GCF_022539505.1. Lineage (NCBI taxonomy): Eukaryota > Viridiplantae > Streptophyta > Magnoliopsida > Poales > Poaceae > Lolium > Lolium rigidum. Next base: position 112,708,270 of record NC_061514.1, read on the forward strand.
TCGCCGCGAAGATACTACTACAATACATTTGCGCCTCAAGTCTCATTCCTTGCACAATGTCATTGGAGATCTAAAGAGCAAGGTGACTACCCGGAGGCAACTAGGAAACTTTTGAGAGCACCATGCCTTTGTATCTATGGTGGAACCACTCAAGGTCAACGATGCACTTGAAGATCCCGATTGGTTGATAGCAATGCAAGAGGAACTCAACAACTTCAAGAGGAATGATGTGTGGACTCTCATGAAGCGCCCCGATCATTGCCGCAATGTTATCGACACCAAATGGGTCTTCAAGAACAAGCAAGATGAACATGGCATCGTCATCCGCAACAAAGCACGATTGGTGGCACAAGGCTATTCTCAAGTTGAAGGCGTGGACTTTGGCGAGACATTCACACCCGTTGAGAGGCTCGAGTCCATCCATATCCTTTTAGCCCTTGCTGCTCACTATGGCTTCAAAATCCAACAAATGGACGTAAAGAGTGCTCTTCTTAATGGTCCTTTTGATGGGTTCGTTGCATAGAAAACAAAAAATTTCCTAACGCAAAGACGAATAAATCCAAGATCTAATCTATGGAAAAGCCAAGATCTAATCTATGAAATTGGAGCAACGAGAAGAAGATGAGAATAACCCTCGAAGATTCCAAAGCCTACGAGATTAGATCTCGTTGTTGGTGTAGACGATCGTCCCGGTGCTGCAATCCGACAACACTTCCGTACTCGGTCGCGCGTACGGTGTCGATGAAGCCCGTCCTCTCCCCGTTCCAGCGGGCAGCGGAGGTGTGGTAGATCCCCTCGGAATCCCATCAGCACAACGGCGTGGTGGTGGTGGTGGAGGAGAATCTCTGCAGGGCTTCGCCTAAGCCGCAACAGAGAGAAAGAGGAGGGACGAGAGGTGGCGGCTAGGGTTTCAGGTTGGGGACTTGTCCGGTCACCCCTCCCCTCTTTATATAGTGGGGAGGGTCGGTTGGGGTGTCCCCTCCACGTCCAAACCCATCTAGGGCCGGCCAAAGGGGGAGGGGGAACTTTCCTTCCCCCCCCAAAACCTTCCAATTTTAGGGTTTCCCCTAAACCCTAGGGTTGTGGCCGGCTTGGGCCTTTAGGGCTTGGTGCGCCTGGCCCATTAGGGCAAGGCAGCACCCCCTTGGCCCAAGTGGCCCCTCCTGGGGTCGTGGGCCCACTAGGGGTCCCTCCGGAACCTTCTAGAACCTTCTCGGTCTTCCAACGGAAAATCCTGAACTTTTTCCAAACCCCAGAAATTAATTTCCCTTATATGAATCTTATTCTCCGGACCATTCCGGACCTCCTCGTGATGTCTTGGATCCCATCCGAGACTCCAAACAAACTTCGTTCTCCATCTCATATTCCGAATCTACTTATGCGACATCGAACCTTAAGCGCGTCACCCTACGGTTCGTGAACTATGCAGACATGGTCGAGACTCCTCTTCGACCAATAACCAATAGCGGGATCAGGAGATCCATAATGGCTCCCACACATACGATGCCTATTCCCTTTGTCACGCGATATTTTACTTGTCCGAGGTTCGATCATCGGTATCTCCATACCTTGTTCAACCTCGTTACCGACAAGTACTCTTTACTCGTACCGTGGTATGTCATCTCTTATGATCCAATCATATGCTTGCAAGCTAATCAGACGACATTCCACCGAGAGGGCCCCGAGTATATCTATCCGTCATCGGGATGGACAAATCCCACTATTGATCCATATGCCTCAACTCACACTTTCCGAATACTTAATCCCATCTTTATAACCACCCATTTACGCAATGGCGTTTGATGTAATCAAAGTACCCTTCCGGTGTAAGTGATTTACATGATCTCATGGTCGAACGACTTAGACAACTATGTATTGAAAGCTTATAGCAAATTGAACTTAATGACTTGATCTTATGCTACGCTCATTTGGGTGTGTGTCCATTATATCATTCAACCAATGACATAACCTTGTTATTAATAACATCCAATGTTCATGATCACGAAACCATGATCATCCATTAATCAACAAGCTAGTTATACAAGAGGCTTACTAGGGACTCCTTGTTGTTTACATAACACACATGTATCAATGTTTCGGTTAATACAATTATAGCATGGTATGCAAACATTATCATAAACACAAAGATATATTATAATAACCATTTTATTATTGCCTCTTGGGCATATCTCCAATAGTCTCCCACTTGCACTAGAGTCAATAATCTAGTTTACATTTGTAAAGATATAACACCTTGGCCTTCTGGTGCTTTATCATGTTTTGCTCACGGGAGAGGTTTTAGTCAACGGTTCTGACACACTCAGAAACGTATGTATTTTGTAATTCATTTGCGTCTTCACGCATCACTCATTTTCCAAATGAGTCGGCATTAAATATGTTTGGTCTTCTGGTGGAACCTTAATTCCGCGGTGTGAAATATGTCACTAATATTGTCACACACAATATAGCTTCAAAGTTTTGACACTATCGGAACTACACCAAGTTCTCAAAGAACTTCTTGACTTAACATCCTCAATCATTGTCAAAACAATGACATACTCTGCCTTCTTTTGTAGAATCCGTCACAATATTTAGAACTCTTCTAAAACTAGCATTGTGCTACCTTTTTAAACAACACTTAGCCTAATTGAGATTTGAAATTAATTTTTATATGTGACCAAACAAATATCGGTGCAACACCTTACAACAATTTGTTTGTCATTACCCCATATAAAACTATTGGGATTTCTATTTTCGTGCCCCTGGTTCGTTATTTGTACTCAGTTTTCCCCAGTCCCTTAGTTTTTCCTCAGTTTTCCCCTCCTCTAGTTTGAAACACGCACAAGTGCTGGAATGACCGGTAGCCGTCAGGTCAGAGGTCTTGACCGTTAGTCTGACCGGGTGGGGCCGCACAGGGGCAGCTCCTCCCTGACCGTCTCGTGCTGACGGGTAGGGTCAGGAGACACGTCGGAGCAGCCATCCATCTATCGCTGACGTGTGGGCCGTTTTATTTCATGATTTTATACGCGGTGCTGCCAATGACAAATGGGGCCGCTCTATAGGGCTACCGCAGCCAATGACCATTGGGGTCGTCTATTTATTTAGAGAAACTCATATATTGCCGCTCTGTGGGGCCTCCGCAGCCAATGACCAGTGGGGTCGTATATTTTTCAGGAAAAGACATATATTGCCGCTCTGTGGGGCTGCCACAGCCAATGAGCAAGTGGGGTCGTCTATTTATTTAGAGAAAATCATATATTGCCGCTCTGTGGGGCCTCCGCAGCCAATGACCAGTGGGGTCGTCTATTTTTCAGGCAAAGACACATATTGCCGCTCTGTGGGGCTGCCGCAGCCAATGACCAGTGGGGTCGTCTATTTATTTAGAGAAAATCATATATTGCCGCTCTGTGGGGCCTCCACAGCCAATGACCAGTGGGGTCGTCTATTTTTCGGGAAAAGACACATATTGCCGCTCCGATATATGTCTTTAGAGAATATCATAGAGAGAAGCAACAAGTTCGCTAATTAATTATTCTTAAGCTAGACCGGAGAACCGCTGGCAGCTCGTTCCCCACCGTCGGACGGAGCAGCCATCGCCGGCGCCTCGTCGCGCCACCGGCTCTGTCCCCCGGCGGCGTCGGACGGACTGCGGCGCTGCACGTCAACCACGGCTCCAGCACTTGTTTCGTCCGCACGCATTGTACCCATCGTAGGAAAGTCCGCCGCAAGCAGATCCGCCGCCCACGACGACCGGGATTTGTTCCGCGCACCAATTGGTAGTATATCTTGGTAAGACCTCCGCTTCTGCCTCCCCCGCCCCCTAATCGATTCGGTTCCCGTAATTTATTGGAGTTTGCAGGTACGAAATAGTCCTCAATGTCTGGTCGTAGCGGGTACACCGGCGAGGGTGGGGATTCGATCATGTCGTGGCCACGTTCTACTTCTCCTACCTCGTCGGAAGTGCAGGTATCTAGCTTCAGCTCTACGTACTACCGTTGAATTTGAAGTGCCGCCATGGCCTCGTTGGAGTGATTTCAGTTGTTCTTTTTTCCATTATTGTTACAGTTAGCCGGGCAAGCCGATGATCCATGGTACATTGCATACCAAGATGAATCAACCCGGTGGTGTAGCCGGAGGATGGATTTGGAGGAGAAGGTGGCCAATTTAGGTGATGAATTGGCCCGTAAAAACCTGATGATATTCGAGCTGAAGCGTATTGTGGAGGAAGAAAAGAAGAATTCGAGCTTATTCGCAAGGAGAAGTTGAGAGTTGAGACAGATCTTGCCGTATTTGATCAAGTGGTAGAAAATCTAGAACATGAACTTAAAGTGATGGGAGAGGAGAAAAGTAGATTCATCTGGACAGTTTTATTAGGTGTCATCCCTGTCCTAGCAGTTATGTGGTTCTGGTGGACGATTTAGTATAGAATTGTTATTCAGTGGATGGCTCTAACCACTGTATTTTGTTGTGGCTCTAAGCATTGTATTTTGGCGTACAATTTCCTACTTGTGCTAAGTAATGCGCACGATAATTTTAGCATGCATGAACATTTTATAAAAGTGAAGGGATCCCAAAAGTGAAAGCATGTACCAACCTCCGGACCAAATACATATCAATATCATCCCAATCAAGTTGGGATAGAATTCAAATCATGCATACGGATGTACATGGACACATCAAGAACGTGGAGAAGCTTTTTTTGAGACGGAGGTAGTAGTTCGAACAATTTTATCCCAATTAGAAATTGAAAAATACAAATTTATCATAATTTATCCCAATTTGCGGCGTCGAACACGGCCGCGCGGGCAAGAAAGGCCGGGACGACGGGCGGCTGAGGGGTGGTCATCTGCGCCATCCGCCGTTGAAGAGATGTTATCGGCGATGGCTTCAATGTTCGTGGCATCAATGACCAGTGTCGGAACCGCCGCTATCTTGGTGTACTTCATCAGCGACGGATCTGCGGAGGGCTGGATCGGCGGCTTTGCAGCGCGGTTGTAGACGATGGCTTCAATCGTCTTGGCATCGATTCGCACTCTCGGCACCGGAAGTGAGACATCAACAGGCTCCAACATTGAAGGTTGGGTCTGCACCGTCGAAGCGATGTTGTAGGCGATGGCTTCAATGTTCATGGCATCGATGACCACTGTCGGCATGGCCGCCGTCTTGTTGTCCTTCATCAGCAACGGATCTAAGGAGGGCAACGGAAGTGAGACATCAACAGGCTCCGACATTGAATGCTGGATCTGCGCCGTCGAAGCGATGTTGTAGGCGATGGCTTCAATGTTCGTGGCATCGATGACCACTGTCGGCACGGCCACCGTCTTGGTGTTCTTCATCATTCAACAGATCTGAGAAGAGAAACGAAAGTGAGATAGAGAGAGACATTTCAACTATTTCTGGCGGTTAGATCCTCACCGACACTCTTAGATCCACGCCGCACGCACGGTTAGATCCGCGTCGCCGCACGCCGCCGCACGCCACCGCACGCACGGTTAGATCCGCGCCGCCGCACGCACGGTTAGATCCGCGCCGCCGCGACCGCCGGAGTAAGAGAGGAAATAGGAGAGAGGAAGATGCGACTGCCAAGGTTGGTAGGTATGTGATCTGCTCTTGTCTCCGTATGCGTCCATCATGGTAGAGAGAGATATACAGGCCGTCCGATCATAAATGATCGAACGGTGCAAGCGTTCGTTGAGCTTTCAACCAACCAAGATCCGTGTGACATACATCTCGACCAATCGAGAGATCAGCCGGTGAGTACAAGTTAGGAAAACCGAGTAGAACTAAGAGGGGGAAAAGTGAGGAAATGTTTATCGGAAGGGCAAAGCCGAGTAGGACTCGAGTAAAACAAGTGGGCCTGGAGGGGAAAACTGAGTAACACTAAGTAAAACAGGGGCACCCAAATAATAAAGGGACTAAGGGAAATTGAAGCTTTTGGCATAAAAATTGTAAAATTACTGTTATTTGAACAATATATTACATTTTGGCCGACTAGATATTGTTTGCAATTCAAAGATACACAAGTGTGACGAATTTGGACTCATTTGGACAAAGTTTGTAAGCATAGTGGGTATTTGGGAGGTGTATTGAGCGAAAAGCCCTGCATCTTCATATCTAGTAGCTCATGGACTAGGAAGTGGTTTTGAAGCTTTTGGCATAAAAACTTCATATCTCTATATTTCATTTTCCATTATTATTTCTCTAGGTTGTAGGTAACATAACAAGGCTCCATGGGTAGGTTCCACCATGTTTTGAATTATTTTGAATTAAACCCTAAAATCCTAAAACCCTAAAACCCTAAACCCTAGAGAAAATGATAAATGTGGCTTAAATGTGGCATACAAATTGTTCATACAAATTCAAATTGTTGAACACAAAGGGATCCCCAATACAAAGGGAACCCCAATACAAATTGTTCATACAAATTCAAATTGTTCATACAAATTCAAATTGTTCAACACAAAGGGATCCCCAATACAAAGGGAACCCCAATACAAATTGTTCATACAAATTCAAATTGTTCAACACAAGGGCATCCCCAATACAAAGGGAACCCCAATACAAATTGTTCATACAAATTCAAATTGTTCAACACAAAGGCATCCCCAATACAAAGGGAACCCCAATACAAATTGTTCAACACAAAGGGATCTCCAATAGAAAGGGAACCCCAATACAAATTGTTCATACAAATTCAAATTAGTTGTTCAGAATAAAATCTTTCTCTTGCTCCCGGTGTGACTCGCCGGGGCCACCACCTTACTCCGGGTAACCCTACCAGGGATATTACCGGTGTCTACCTTCCTTTTGCCCTCTTTCTTGTTCTTCTTCTTCTGCGAAGCTTGTGCTTTTTCTTCTGCCATGTGCTCTTCGAAGTTAGCATCTAACTGGGCCATACCACTTTCGAGGCAATGTCGATCATACTGTTCCCTCTCCTCTGGACTCATCGGTTGAAGCCATTCTACATCCATCTGTTCCCTCTTCTCTCGATCCATTGGTTCAAGCAGCTCTACATCCATCTGTTCCCTCTGCTCTCGATCCATCGGTTCAATCTCCTCATGTTCAATTGCTGCTTCAATCTCCTCTGCATTTGCTGCTTCAATCTCCTCATGTTGAACTGTTGCTTCAATCTCAAGTTGAATTGCTGCTTCATTCTCCTCTGCATTTGCTGCTCCCGCCTGATCTTCCATTCCAAAAGCTGGGTCAACTCCATTTTTACAAAGCCTAGCAACGTGTCCAGGGATTCCACAACGTTTGCACTTACGTTTTCGAATCGGTGCACCACCCTCTCGCACTAGCTCGATCCTATTCTTCCTCGGCCTACCCGCCGGTCTAGTCAATACTCGGAGAGTACGGTTTGAAGCCTGGATCGACTTTCATCCATTGGTCTTTTCCCAACAAGGTAGGAACATTCATAGCATATGCAGCCCTAAATTTGGCAACAGAGAAATACTCGACACATACTGATCAACTTCACCATCTTCACCCCCTATAACACTCATGAAAAACAATGCGTGTATGCAGGGTATCCCACGGATCTTCCATCCCCTACAATGGCATGTCCTATCAACCAAACTCAGTGGATACCTCCACTGCCTGTTTTGTTTGTCAGTGTAGGTTACCTCAGCCTCCATTCCTTTTCTGACGCATTGCATCCTCAATTGTTTTGCCCTGTCATGCAAAGACTTAATCAAAGATGGGAGCATGAGATGGCCATCATATTTTGTGGATGCAATTCTTTGACGCAGATCGATCTTTATCATGATCATCTGCCTAATCTTATCAAATATTTGCCACAACATAAGCCCTTTCAATGACTTGACCTTTGAATTGAAACTCTCCGCAAGGTTACTTGTTACATAGTCTACCTTGCAAATTTCATTGAATTGGCTTCTTGACCACACCCTACCATGATGTTCATCCAAGTACTCCTTCACCCCAGGTTTTTGTTTATACAACACATCCAAATGAAACGAGATGCTTCCTAGAGCTGCATGTGTATGAAGCTGGCCATAGGTTGTCGGTAAAAACTTTACCCTTGAATTTCTTTGTAAAATTCTGTACCAAGTGTCGCATACATTCCCTATGCTCCACTCCGAGGGAATATCGCTTCTACCGCACTCTCCAAACCTTTGCAAGCGTCTGTGTGGATAACAAGTCCTAGTGGATGACCTATAAGGTCGCGCAAATTCTGCAGAAACCAAGTTCAACTTTCCTGTGACTCAACCTCCAAAACTCCATAAGCAACAGGGAACATCCAATTATGTCCATCAACTGCAGTAACAGCAACTAGCCGTCCTTTAAACCTGCCATGAAGAGCTGATGCATCCACGGCCAAATAAGGCCTGCAACCGTCCAAAAAGCCTTTCCAGCAAGCTTTGAAACAAACAAAAGCCCTTCTAAAACATTCCTTGTACATTACCTTCCCGCTTTTCAATTTGTAGGGAACTGTATGCTTGTCTATCGCTACAACACTGCCTGGACTAGCCATCTCCACTTCAGCTTTGAAAGTGTAAAGCAACTGAAAGCTTTCATTCCATGGACCATTGATCTTGTCAAGAGCCATTTCCTTTGCATAGAACATCCTCATGTAAGGTACTTCCATTTTATACTTCTCAACCACCTTTTTTACGAGTGTTGTTGGACCAAGTGAAGGATTTTCTCTCAGCCAATCTAGCTAGGATTATATCTGCCAACCACCTAGTCTTTGCTAGCTTTGTTTTCAGCTCTGGCTCTCCCCCTAGAGGTGGACACCTATGGATCTCCTTATTCTTCTTTATCTGAAACATAATGATAAGGGATGTCAGTAATAGATAACAAATTTTACTACCGTGATCTAAATACACAACTGGTTGGCGTAGTACCTGAACCAAGTCAGCTTCGCGCATTGTGGATGCATGCGACCTCCACCTACACCTTAGGTATGGGCATTTAACTGTGAACCTACCTGGCTCACTTTTAATAACCTCATAATTATTCTTAGTGAGAATGTGATATGTAGTAATTGCATTACGGCAGTCCGTCATCGTTTGAAACACGGTGCCTTCGCAAGTCGGGGATCCTCCCTGTTCCACTCAATTGTTGGCAAGTCTTCACCTTCGTAATTGGCTAAAACGAGGCTGTCATCATTCTCATTCTTCTCTTCATCATCAGTGTCATCAAATCTGGCACCAAAAGCAATATCTTCCATGTATTGATCCTCCATTGCCTGCTTACTGCATCGATCTACCAATTCAGGAAATATCAACTCATCCTCATCATCTTGAGGAGGCTGATCCTCAATGTCGGCATCGTCCTCCGGATCGACCGTACGAACGATCCGGCTACCACTAGCACCGGGGACGGATGGTGCTGCTGTGGACCTACAAGGAGCGCCGCGGCGCACACCGTTAGCGAGGCGAGCAACGATAGAGAGACATGATGCCCGACCACCTGATGATGCCCCAGCACCAGAGAGAGATGATGCCCAGCCCCTGTCCACATGGATACCACTTTTACCGAACCGGCAAGAAGCATTCAAAGCAAAAAGAATTCCCAGATCGTCGTCGGAAATTAGTGGAACAAATCTTCCCTCCTTGTTGTGCAAATATTCGAAATGAACTTCGTCGTCAGAGTTCCAGCTGTACTTAGCGCAGATGTTAGCTTTCAAATTCCTCAACGAGATGGTGGTGGAAACCACCGCAGGGAAGTAAAACCCATTCTTATAGCGTTTAGAATCACGCGTAAAGCTAGAATCCAGCCTAACCACCAGCCGAAAAGCCAGCGCTGGATCAATCCTATTCGAAAAGCAACACAGTTAGTTGAGCAACAACGATGCGCGCTCAAAAACTGCCTACTGTTAATTCACATATGCAGACGATGCTTACCCAGATGGAATCCATGCGTTAGATCCCTCCGATTCCCAATCTTCTCCGCGGCTGACGGGAACAGTTGGCACACCAGATGGACATACAAACTCCGCGACAGGGGTAGATCTAGATCTGGTGGAGGCGGAGCCCTCTCCGCCTCCCGGGGGTGGTGGTGGGGGCGGCTCGGCGGCGGACGACGCCATAAGGTAGGAGGGCAGGACGGCGTGGCAGCGGAGGGGCGGTGTGTGAGCTCCTCCAGTCTCGGGCGGAGTGGAAAGCTTTGGTGAGCTCCTCCAGTCAATAGTCAACACAGTTCGAAAGAAACGGTCAATTCAACACCAACGCGGCTCCCTAGCCATCACCGGTAACGGTGAAGGCCTCTGACCAGACAGCAACCCTCCCGTCTGAGCGTCTGTGAGGGGTTTCAAACTAGAGGGAGGGGAAAACTGAGGAAAACTAAGGGGCTGGGGAAAACTGAGTACAACTAACGAACCAGGGGCACGAAAATAGAAATCCCAAAACTATATATATATATCCTTGGTTCTTCTAAAGCACACAGGGATATTCTTACTGTTTGTCCAATGATCATGACATGAATCATTCTGGTATATGCTTCTAACCTTTCAGGACATCTGATTTTGTACATATTATTCGTGATCTAAAATCACTAATGTGTTTTTACTCATCGAGTGTCAAATACACTCAAGTCTTGTTAAAACTTCGCATGAAAAGAACACCTTCTTAATATTTCTATATTGAACTACTTCAGTATCCATTCTATGTACTTTGACTTAAACTTATTATGTGTTTCAATCTATCTTCATAGATCTTGACACTAAATATGTTTCAGTACATATCCTTTCATTGAAGTTAATTCTCAATAAAACCTTTTACAATCAAGTATATAATTACATCATTTATAACCAACTATATGTCATCTACATAAAGTATTATAAATATGTCTTAGCGCTCCCACTTAATTTCTTGCAAATTCAAGCATCTTCATCGTTACTAATGAAATCAAAAAACTCTTTGACTATTTCATCTGGTGAAGATTCCAACTCCGCGATACTCACTTCATCCAATTGAAGTTCGTATATCTATCTAGTATTCCACGGACTAGCAAAACTCTTGGTTGTATCTTGTATACACCTTTAATACACACTTCCGTTAAGTAATATATTTTGCCATCCTACTAGCATATCTCATAAAAGAAATATGTAGCGATTACTAGAATAATCCACATAGACTATAAGCATCGCTACGGAAGATCTAATCTTATCGTAGTCAACTCTTTGAACTTTGTCGTAAACTACTTTTCGACTAGTCGAGCTTCTTCAAGGATTTTTCATCCAAGTCCATCAATTTCATAGATTCATTTACTTTCAAAAAGTATTCACCTATCTTGGATTTCATGGCGCATAGCCATTTGAACGGAGTCAGGGCCCATCATAACTTCTTTGTATGTAGTTGGTTTATTATTGTCTAAAAACAATCCTTTGTCCACAAATCATTTATTTGATCACAAAGTAAACCATACCTACAAGGTTCAATAGGTCTTCAATCTCCATGGCTAAAACACTTTGTAGTCATGGGAGCCATGATCGTCGTGGCCGCATCCGGAACCATTTCCGATGCTGCGCTACTCTGATCATTATGCTCAAGATCATAAACCTTATCAAATTCTATTGTCCTCCCACTCAAATACTTTGCTATAAACAATTTCTTGTAAATAAGTAAGAAACATCGACAAACACTTTTGTCTTTGTCTCCATAGTGGAAAGAATTCCCAATTAATTCTTTGGGAGAACCAACAAAGACATTCATCCGATTTTGGTTGTAAACTTACTTACTTATGATATGCATACCAAAATTTAAGAAAGGACTATTTGGGTTCATACCCATGCCATAACTCGTATGGTGTCATTTCAACGGATCATGATGATGCTCTATTCAGTGTAAAAGCGGTAGTCTCTAAAGCATAATCCACAAAAATATAATGGTTTCATTTTATTTTATCTCATCATTAATCCAACAAGGTTTGGATACGTCTCTCGGATACTTCGTCATCACTATGATACTCCAAGAAACGTGAGTTGTAGAACAACTTCATCACTCTCTTAGATGTTCGCTAAAACTCGTAATTGAAATATTTCCACTATGATCCAATCATAGATATTTGACTCTTCTATTACGATGATTTCCACTTCATGCTGAAATTTATTTGAATCCATTCAAATGTTTCAAACTTCTTCCTTATCGAATATATCCACATATATATACTCAATTCATTGTTGGAAGTTTACATGAAGTAGAAGAATCTCCCGCACACAACTATGCCCAGTGAACCACATATATCATCATGTATGTTTTCACTAAGTTAGTTGCCCGTTCAACTCTTAGCCTATGAACGGTATTTCAGTCATTCTCTTTAGAAAAGATTTGCAAGCGCCAAACGATTTCAAAAATCAAATGACTCCAAAAATCCATTTGCATGGAGTTCCTTCATGCGTTCCTCTCTAACATGACCTAAATGGCGGTTCCACAAATAAGTGGAATTCAAATCATTTGCCTTATGGCATTTTAGCGTCAGTGTTATGTATGTGTGTTTCACCATAAAGATTTATAATAACTTATCCATCGTACATGGTGTAATGTCATAATTTGAACAACTCATTGTTTCCATTTGACCAGAGCAAAATAACAATTTATTAAGTTCTTTATTATAAATTCTAAGGGCTAGGTAGAATGCCAATGACAAACATAATAACACTTTATTATGTTCCAGACGTGCATTATTACCATATTCCTCATCGGTCACTTAGGCCATCGTATTCTTGTATTGCGTTGTATTCTATGACATCTCATACCAACCAATCCGGTACAAATACCCAAGAATTTTATTATGTGACCAAACAAGGAATACATCCATAACATGTATATCATCTATATTCACCTGAGCTAGACTTTCTAGTCTTTTTCTTTCTTTCTGCCAAAATATCTTTTGTAGTTTCTCTTTTAGCTTTCCTCATTCTCAGAAAACACTTCACCTTCAATAACTTCTAGGTCCATTGGTCAAATACCAATAACCTTGAGGTTCTTACTTTGAAGTTGATCATCATATGACAAGTGTTCCAGATTTCACTATTAGTAACTTTGTAATATGATGAACAAATTCACTCATAATTTTATCCATCATATCATGACGACTTTCCGAGACCATGTCTGTACATGCTAGGCTCGTAAAGTTTAACCTTAGTATTCGCATGTGCAAATCTGGCTTGCACCCATTGTATGCACAAGTAGAATCTATAACACCCGATCATCACGAGATGCTTCGAAACGACGAGTCTTAGCAACGGTGTATACTAAGGACGATCAATTCATGGATATGCGAATATCGTTAGTGCCCCAATAGTTGGAGGATTGGGACGCCTGGCATCTTCAATCTTCATACATTCCCATAAAACTTATGAGTTTATGTAGTCTCACCAAATTTTATTCTATCACCTTGCAATAAGGTCTTAGATATCACATATATCTCATACCTCGCTTATTTCTGAAAACAAAATTTTCAGCTCCTTACTTTTCAAACAGATTTGAACTTCAAGTTTCACGGAGACAAGATGATTCTAGGTACTAATTGAAACCATTGTTCTTTGAATCAGAAATGTGAGGTTTACTAAAAGTTTGCAATAGAACTTAATCATTTCTTGATTCTTTAATAATACGGTACCAGTCCGTAAAGTTACTTGTCAAACTCAACAGTATTTCAATCTCAATTTCAAGACTAGCGCATGGTAGATAATGGATGCCAATTCTACAAACTTAATCCAAAATACCATTCTGACTATGTTCATGATAATTAGTTCATGTTTTAATCTAATTACTAATGAACTCCCACTTAACACAACATCCCTCATAGTTGCTTAGTGATACACGATCCACGTCCACTACACCAAAACCGATCATCACGTGAGATGATGTGGCTTCAATGGTGAACATCAACATGTTGATCATATCATCCATATGACTCGTTTCAACCTTTCGGTTTCCGTTGTCCCGAGACCATGTCTGTACATGCTAGGCTCGTCAAGCAAACCCAAGTATTTCCGCGTGTGCAACATGGCTTACACCCGTTGTATGTGAACGTAGAATCTATCACATCCGATCATCACGAGATGCTTCGAGACGACGAACTGTAGCAACGGTGCATACGAGGGGAGGACACTTTATTATCTTGATATTAATGTGAGGGATCATCTTATAATGCTACCGTCGCGATCTAAGTAAGATAAGATGCATAAAGGATTAACATCACATGCAATTCATAATATGTGATATGATATGGCCTTTCTTCTTGTGCTTTTGATCTCCATCTCCAAAGCACATGAGCATGATCTCCATCATCACCAGCATTGCACCAAGGTCCATGGCGCCGCTTCATGGTTGTCCATCACTTATAGCTACTATAACAACTACTTGAAATAAAGCTATTACATGATGAATAGACACGCACATCTTAACAAATTTAAAGACAACCATTAGGCTCTTGCCGGTTGCCATAATACAATAATGAACATCTCATACATAAAATATAATCATCATCACATCATGGCCATATCACATCACCAAACCCTGCAAAAACAAGTTAGACGCCTCTAATTTGGTTTGCATATTTTACGTGGTTTAGGGTTTTCGAGCAAGATCCAATCTACCTATGAACATGTACCACAACGGTGATACTAGTGTTGACAATAGAAAGTGCAAATTGGAATCTTCACTATGGTGGGAGAGACAGACACCCGCAAAGCCACTTATGCAATACAAGTTGCATGTCAAGCGTGGAGCAAGTCTCATGAGACGCGGTTATGTAAAGTTAGCCGGGCCGCTTCATCCCACCATCCCGCAAGATGCAAAGTACACAAACTAAAGCAACAAAAGCATCAACACCCACAAAACCATTGTGTTCTACTCGTGCAACAGATCTATGCATAGACATGGCTCTGATACCACTGATGGGTTCGTTGCATAGAAAACAAAACTTTTCCTACCGCAAAGACGAATAAATCCAAGATCTAATATATGGAAAAGCCAAGATCTAATCTATGAGATCGAAGAAACGAGAATAAGATGAGACTAACCCTCGAAGATTCCAAATCCTACGAGATTAGATCTCGTTGTTGGTGTAGACGATCGTCCCGGTGCTGCAATCCGGCAGCACTTCCGTACTCGGTCGCGCGTACGGTGTCGATGAAGCCCGTCCTCTCCCCATTCCAGCGGGCAGCGGAGGTGTGGTAGATCCCCTCGGAATCCCATCAGCAAGACGGCGTGGTGGTGGTGGTGGAGGAGAATCTCTGCAGGGCTTCGCCTAAGCCGCAGCAGAGAGAAAGAGGAGGGAGGAGAGGTGGCGGCTAGGGTTTCAGGTTGGGGACTTGGCCAGTGAATGTACAAGGACGTCGCCTAGGGGGGGGGGGGGGGTGAATAGGTGGTGTATAAAAACTTCTACTTGAGAGCTAAACTAGGCGGAATAAAACTAAGTGTTTACTAGTTTAGCTCAAAGCCTATCAACTAGGGGTTTGCCTAAGTGCTCCAACAACCTATGCTAGCATGATGAGCAACAAGGTGATAACAATATAGGTATAGCATCAAGCATGATAGATATCACAATGTAAAGCGCATAGGTAAAGGAGCTCGGGTTGAGAAGTAACTGGTGCACGAGGAGACGACGATGTATCCCGAAGTTCACACCCAAGGGTGCTACATCTCCGTTGGAGCGGTGTGGAGGCACGAGGCACTCGAATGAGCCACTAGGGCCACCGTATTCTCCTCGAGCCTTTCCTCCAAGGAAAAAAGCCTTGATCCACTAAGGGACCCTTGAGGGTGGTCACCGAACCCGTAGAAGCTTGGGCAAACTCCCAAGTATCAAGCTTGAGGCAACTCCACAACACGGAGGCTCTCAAGTACATGGCCACAAGAGGCTACAACACGCCACACCGGCGACAAGGCCACCAAGGCACCAACGCGCCACAACCGGCACCAAAACCACAAAGGCTACCACACTCCACAAAGGCAACAACGCCACTAAGGCTACCACACCACAAAGGCAACAACGCCACAAAGACGACAAGGCCACAAAGGCTACAAGGCCACAAAAGGCTACAACACCACAGAGGTAACAAGGCCACTAAGGCTACAACACCACCAAGGTCAACATGCCCTATACGAGACCGAAACCCCGGAGAGAACCCAAACCGATGCACCTAATGCAATGGCTAAGAACACCACTAAGATGCCCAAGTTCTTCTCTCCCAAATTCCAACAAAGCTACAAAAGCTATTGGGGGAATAAGGGAGGAAGAACAAATATGAGGAGAAACACCAAGCAACTCCAAGATCTAGATCTAGCAAGATCCCCTCACTTGGAGAGAGATTCAATTGGTGAAGCTCTAGATCTAGATCTCCTCTCTCCTTTCCCCCAAAAATATGCAAGAAATAGTGGGGGATCAAGAGGAGGATCAAACAACTCAAGGTCAACAAAGGAGGAGAGAGAATGGAGGGGAAGAAGTGGTTGGGTCGGAGGTGGAAGTGAGGTATAAATAGGGGGCCCAAAATATAGCTGTTGGAGGCGGAAAAACGGTCAGATCCGCGCCCGAGCGGTACTACCGCTTGTCAAAGCGGTACTACCGCTCGCGCGCATAAAAACAGCTAAAAAGACGTTTTGGGCCGGTAGTACCGCTTAATGGGCCGGTACTACCGCCCCTGTAAAATCTGCAGAAAAATAGCACAGGAAAAACCGATCTGGAGAGAGATGGGCTGAGGGAGACGGAGGCTGGGCCGGCGGGGAAGAGCGGCGGCCCGGCAGCATGCCCTAGCGAGCGAGGCGGGGGCATCGCGGGACCAGCGACGCTGGTCAACGCGCGAGCGCGGGCGCACGCGGGATCGAGCAGCGGCGAGGCTGAGCTGCGGCTGCTCGCGAGCGTGTGGGCGGTGGATGTGGCGCGCAGCCTGGGCCGGGGGCAAGGCGGCGGCCCAAGGAGGAGGGAACCGGGCGAGCGTGGGCCGGCCAGTGATACGTCTCAAACGTATCTATAATTTCTTATGTTCCATGCTAGTTTTATGACATTACCTACATGTTTTGTTCACACTTTATATCATTTTTATGCATTTTCCGGAACTAACCTATTGACGAGATGCCGAAGTGCCAGTTCCTGTTTTCTGCTGTTTTTGGTTTCAGAAATCCTAGTAAGGAAATATTCTCGGAATTGGACGAAATCAACGCCCAGCATCTTAGAATTCCACGAAGCTTCTAGAACACCCGAGAGCCACCGGAAGAGAGCCCTGGGGGGCCCACACATGTGGCCGGCGCGGCCCAGGCCCTGGCCGCGCCGCCCTATTGTGTGGTGGCTCCGTACCCCCTCCGACTCCGCCTCTTCGCCTATTTAAAGGTCCCTGACCTAAATCTTCGATACGAAAAAGCCACGGTACGAGAAACCTTCCAGAGCCGCCGCCATCGCGAAGCCAAGATCTGGGGGACAGGAGTCTCTGTTCCGGCACGCCGCCGGGACGGGGAAGTGCTCCCGGAAGGCATCTCCATCGACACCACCACCATCTTCATCAACGCTGCTGTCTCCCATGAGGAGGGAGTAGTTCTCCATTGAGGCTAAGGGCTGTACCGGTAGCTATGTGGTTAATCTCTCTCCGATGTACTTCAATACAATGATCTCATGAGCTGCCTTACATGATTGAGATTCATATGAGTTTTGTATCACTATTAGTCTATGTGCTACTCTTGTGATGTTATTAAAGTAGTCTATTCCTCCTTCACGGTGTAATGGTGACGAGTGTGTGCATCGTGTAGTACTTGGCGTAGGTTATGATCATAATCTCTTGTAGGTTATGGAGTTAATTATTACTATGATAGTATTGATGTGATTTATTCCCCCTTCATAGTGTAAAGGTGACAGTGTGTATGCTATGTTAGTACTCGGTTTAAATTGCAAAGATCTATTATGCTCTAAAGGTTACTTAAACATGAATACCGAATGTTGTGGAGCTTGTTAACTCCGGCATTGAGGTGCTCTTGTAGCCCTACACAACGAATGGTGTTCATTATCAAACAAGAGTATATGTAGCACAAAGGAAGAGAACTTATTTATTTATGTGATCAATGTTGAGAGTGTCCACTAGTGAAAGTATGATCCCTAGGCCTTGTTTCCAAATACGCAATCATCGCTTGTTCAACTGTTTTCTTGCATCTTTACTTCCTGCAATATTACTACCATCAACTGCACGCCGGCAAGCACTTTTCTGGCGCCGTTACTACTGCTCATATTCATTCATACCACTTGTATTTCACTATCTCTTCGCCGAACTAGTGCACCTATACATCTGACAAGTGTATAAGGTGTGTTGGGGACACAAGAGACTTTTTGTATCATGATTGCAGGGTTGCTTGAGAGGGATATCTTTGACCTCTTCCTCCCTGAGTTCGATAAACCTTGGGTGATCCACTTAAGGGAAACTTGCTGCTGTTCTACAAACCTCTACTCTTGGAGGCCCAACACTGTCTACAAGAATAGAAGCACCCGTAGACATCAGCCAGCCAGCGGCCTGTTGCGGGCGCGGCTGGGCTGCGGAGTGGGGCGCGGTCGGCGGCCTGGTAGGGAGGAGGCTGCGGAGACTGGGCTGAGAGGTTGAAGAAGAAGCTGGGCCGGTACTTCCGGTCTGGTACCGGTCCAGTACCGGCATGCTCTCTGTGAGCAAAACCGCATGTCCGGTATCTGGGCCGGTACCGCTCGCGGTAGTACCGGCCGGCCCAATACTTCTTTTCCTTTTCTTTTCCAAAAACGTGGCAACCGTAAAATGCATAACTTGAGCTAGGAATCTCGGATTGCGGTGAAACCAATTTTGTTGGAAAGAGAGCGAAGAGAGCTACCACTACACAAGGTGAAAACATGGAAAAGAGTGAGTGATGATTTTCTCATGGTCATAGAGGTGTAACCTCTCAATATGGTATATTGGGAAAATCATCACCCTCGCACATGCAACATGCGATGCATCCGGAATCCGTTTCCGATGAGCTAGAGCTTGTCATGAGAATGAACACAAGCTCTAACCCATCTCATGGATAAGAACCAAGAACAACCAAGAACCACGATGCAATGCATGCAAGGTTTGAGCTCTCTCCGGTGATGCGATCCACTATCCTATCGAGCACAAACCTTAACCTTGCGCGTTCCTCTCGAGTCGGCAAGCTCCGTTTTCATCCTCTTCATCATGGTTCATGCCACCGTCTTCCTCCAACCTTCACGCCACCGTCTTCTTCGATCTTGTACGCACGCCACCATCTTCATTCATCTTCTACACCGTCTTCATCTCTCTTCATCTTCTACACTGTCTTCATTTCTCTTCTACACTGTCTTCGTCATTGTACTCCGTCTTCTCCATCTTGCAACCTTGAGTCCAACACATGGCTATGGACTTGACCTAAGATTGATTCTCAATGCAACCGTTAGTCCATAGGGATTGTCATCAATTACCAAAACCACACATGGGGTAATGGACATGTTCTTTCAATCTCCCCCATTTTGGTAATTGATGACAATCTCTTTGAGAGGGTTTAAATATGGAATTTAGCGAACAACCCAAGTTGAATATTTAGAACAAACTCCCCCATAATATATGCATGTGTGAATGAACTTGAATTTCATTGCATATACCGGCAATTAAGCCTAGCGGAGTATCCTCTAAATATTCAACCATGAAAAGCAACAAATGCAAGGCATGAAAGGCAAATGCTCAAGAATCAACAAAATCAAATCCCTTAAACCCTCCAAACTTCTCCCCCATTGGCATCGATTGCCAAAATGGACGAAAGGTTTGGAAGGCCAATATAGTGAGCGTTCCTCCATAAGTTGTGCATTTCTCATAATTGTGAGTGAAATCAAATGCACATATTCAATGATGAATATTCGGAGGAAATCAAACTATATTGAGGATCAAATATTGCAAGAGGATGTGAAGGTGAGAAAGCTTCGATAAATGAAGCAAGCAATCAATGAACCAAAAATATGCTCTAAGTAATATGTGGAAGCTCCCCAAAGTTTGTGCACAAGATAAACAATTTGCATTGAAGAATAAGGTGCACAAGCATGGCATCATCACTCCCACAAGATCACTCAAAGCTTGTGCCAAAATCAACTATGAGTGCTTAAAGATGCAAATAGGATAAAACGAGCACTCATAGCCAAGTTCTTTGTGGAGTCATCAAAGATTCAAATAAGAATAAAGGAATGAACTCCAACAAAGAGGGATATCAAAAGATATGCACCATCTCTTATGTATATAAGTCTCTCTAAGTGGAAAACATCACAAAGATATTTATCCACAAAGAAACATGCACACACAAGATAGGTACAAGAGAAATAGAGCAAGATATCCAAAACAAGCATGCTCTAGGACTTATCTCATTTTAGGAAAGTCAAACCAAATATCAAGTAATGAGATAGCCAACTCCCAAAGAAAGCAAGGTTTTAAATAAACCAAACCCTCAATGCTTTTCATGATGGCACAAAAGTACCGAAAAGAAAAGGTTTGTCTTCCAAAGAGAAATTCTTGAAACAAGGGAGTGTTCTAGCAAACATAGGAGAGCTCCCCCAAAATTAGTGCACCATTTAGGATTTTGCATTTGAATACAAAATGCACAAATGCGGGATCATCGCTCTACCATTGTTTATCAAAACACTAACAAGGTTCAAGTGAAATAAGGAGATCCATAAGAGGCAAGGAAGACATATGGGAGTTCAACCCACAAGGATAAATTCTTGGCAAGAAATAAAGAAATTGAGCACATGAGCCAAGTGTGAGGATGATCCGGAATAATACCACACAATTTATTACCAATTGTCCATGGACAAGAGGTATTTAGGAAGTACTTCCATATGGTAGTTTGTGAGTATGTCCAAGATCATCTTCACAAGAAACAAAGCATATGGTAGAGTGGGATTTGTTTGAGCACACATGTCACATAGGAGCAAGATAATCTATAATATCAATTCTATGTGACAAAACCTCAAATGTTCACATTTTCTAGGCTTGTAAAATGCACAAAGCACAATACTCCCCCATAATGTGATAAAGACATTTTTCGTGCAAGAGGCAAATAAGAACCAAGTGAGATAATTAATGGACATTATAGAATTTTAATTCATCATGTCGCACATTTTAGGATTGTGAAGTGCACAAAGCATATCACTCCCCCAAAATGGGATAGTCCACTAATTTATCACATGAGCCAACAACTAAGATATCAATAAGATGCAATAGGCTCAACCAATGTTCAGGAAATCGGTAATCGTTAACTGCTCGGTCGGCTTGACTTTAGGGATTAATCGAAAATCGGCCTATTAACTGATTTAATCGGTCGACTGTTAATCGGTAAGATTTTTCAAAATTGTAGGTTCCTAGCGCTAAAATATGCTTTATTGAACCAATAAAACTTGCAAAGAGCAAAAAAGTAATATTTGAAAGAAGTATGACCTTAAATTCTTGAAGTGAACATGACAAAGCTAAAAATGAAAACAATCAGTACGTGTTATAACTAGGCCGCTGTACATATGAACTGTATAACCAAATACACATGTATGTATAGTAAAACAACTACGGAGTATTACATGATGAGGTACATCTATAGACATCATACAGTGGCGTGGAGAGGAATACTAGACTACTAATTCATACATCGATAATCAGGGAGTACTAGACTGCTAATTCAACAACCAGAGCAGGAGAGGAAGAGCAGGAGAGGAACTGGATGGACATCATACAGTGGCGTTGATTGGATTCAAGAGGCTTAACGAAGGAGGTGGGAGTTCCTAAGAGCAGTTGAGCGGATAGCGGATCAACCGTGCAATGAATACGATAAGAGCGCCTTGGTGCGTCGAGGCTGCCTGGGCTCCTGCCCCTCGTGCTCCTGGATGACGCGAAGCTGAGACCGCCTGCCCCCTGCCCCTGGGGATGACGATGACGGGATGTACCAGATGTGTCCGCCGGACGCTAACACTGGGGCGGCGGTGGCTTCGGCTTGAATCGGCAGGTGGGGCGGCGGCGAAACGCGAGTGTGGAGAGCGACCAACCATCGAGGGCGGATAAGGTGTGCGGGGACGTGTTCCTGGGTCAGGGGCTTGGCCGCTTGGGGTCACGGGCCAAATTTTCTCTGTTGGGCCGGACGTAGTTAATCAGCAGATTCCCGTGTAATCGGTCTGGCACGCGCTTAAACAGTCCCAGCGAGTAAATCAGCCGATTCGACCAATTCGACACGGTTGGTCCCCGACTACCGATTAGTCGCATGATTAATCTTCTGATCGGACGATTTTTTGAACATTGGGCTCAACAAAGGACAATTGTACATGATGTGCCACCCAACATATATAATCAAGCAAGCAAGATAAGCAAGTAGAAGGCACAACATACACAACCACATGCAAGGTACAAAACCAACACATGTAAAAGGGGAGCGAGTAACTTTCAATGTAACGGAGTTGAGGACTCGTTACCGCAAGGAGGAGCATGGGTAAAGGATGAAAGGAATTGTACTTGACTTGAGGAAGTGCGAATGATGAAGATCCCCCAAGTCTTCATGAACTAGTCAAGCCTCCATGCCCTCCACATGTACCTATTGATCAAATTTTGGCTTGTTGATCCCCAACCAAGTTGGGTCCTAAGAAGTTAGTCCCAATAGGCTTAGCAACCCAAATGGTTCTTTTGACGAAACCACTTTGGGTGCCAACATATTTGGCAAACACATTGTCAACCTTATCCTTACGTAGAGAATAAGCACCATGGATCAAGATAGGGTTGGATGAGTCACCAATAGTGCAAAAGGAGGAGATGTGGCCCTTCTCATGGCATATGTAGCATGTTCTTCTCTTCTCCTTCTTCTCACTTGATTTCTCCACAACGGGAGCCTTGGCTTGATCCTTCTTGGGTAGCGGCCTTTCTTCATGTCAAGGTAGACCTTGAGCTTGGCCTTGAGGCCGCTTCCCTTGTTTCTTCTCGCCAAGTGGCTTCTTCTTCAAGGGGCACGATCTAACATGATGCCCTTCAATTAATCTTGCACTTGAAGCACACAATCTTGGTGGGGTCCTTCACATGCCCATGGCCCTTCTTCCGCTTGTGCGTGGTGGACTTGTTATTGTTGTTGGAGTTGAATCCAAGTCCACTCTTGTCATTGGGGGATTGCTTCCCTTCATGACCCTTTACCAAGTCCTTCTTCAAAGAAGATACTTGGGCCTCTAGCTCTTCGATTTCCCATACATGGTTAGTAACAACGCAAGTACTAGAGGAAGTGGAAGCTTCATTGTTAGAG
The DNA here is from genome assembly GCF_022539505.1 of Lolium rigidum. Classification (NCBI taxonomy): domain Eukaryota; kingdom Viridiplantae; phylum Streptophyta; class Magnoliopsida; order Poales; family Poaceae; genus Lolium; species Lolium rigidum. The sequence goes on from NC_061514.1 coordinate 112,731,486, forward strand.
AAACAAGACAAGGTATGTAATTCACCACAAGATATAGCAATAGCATGGGTGGGTGAATTACTAGCACTAGCACATGGAATTGTAGAGCAACAAGGCATACAAGGTAGTTCACCATAAGATAAATCAATAGCATGAGTGGGTGAACTAAAAGCACTAGCACATGGCAAAATAGCATTTTGAGAGGTAGTGCTATAGTACTCACATGAGGCTCACAAGATTTTACCTTTGACATGATAGCCTCATGGGCTAACTTTAGCAAATCATGAGATACTAGAAGATCATCATGGGAGCTAGAAAGCTTTCCATGACTTTCTTCCAATTTCTCATAATTGCTTGTTAGCAAAGCAAGTTGAGCCCTTAGCTCAACATTATCCTTCAAGATGGATGCTTCACAAGAGGTAGAGTTAGTAGCACAAGCATTATCAATTATAGCACAAGGAGAAGGCAACTTAGCAAGCTCTATTAGGTTGAGAGACTTAAATTGCTCATGTGACTCGGTGAGTTTGATGAGCTCACTCTCAATAGCCCTAGAGCCATTTTTGAGAAGCTCAAAATCCTCAAGGAGTTTAGCATGAGCACTTACTAGCTCAATATTTTTAGTTTGAAAATCATGTGCCACCTCTAAAGCTCTATCACGAGATTCCTTTACTCTAGATAGCTCTAGAGTAAAGGTTTCCTCAAGAGATTCATTGGTGGTTTGTTGTTCTTCAAGAGCTTCACTAAGAGTTGCAATCTCGTTTGCATACTCGCGCTCATGCTCTTCCTTTTTCTCAATAATTTTTGTGCTCTCAGTGGCAAAAGCCAAGATTTTCATGAAGTTAGAGCAAGTAAATTTTTTCTTACGAAGAGCATGAAAAACCAACTCACCCATCATGTTTAAGGAATCAACATTAAGTCCTTCCATATCATCAACCTCATCATCACTAGATATATAGGGTTCCAAGGAAGGAGATACCTTAGACGCCCTAGCCATAAGGCATGTGTGAGAACCGTGAGATGACGAAGATGAACTAGTTGAAGCTCCATCCAAGTTCTTGTCTTGGCCCATAGCATCTTCGGTTTCCTCTACATTGTTAGTCACACAAATACTAGAGGAAAGCAAAGTATTTTCGTTATGGCAACAAGACAAGGCAAGCATATCATCATGGAATGAAGATATGCAAGGACTACCAATACTAGCATGTAAAACATTTATAGTGCTATAAGTGTTCAAGTCCAAAGATGAAACATTGGAATGGGATAGGGATGAAGAATCATCAAGAGAAATCTCACCATCAACAATTCAATGTTCATCACCACACACCATATCATTACCTTGTGTCTTACCACACATTGGTGAAGTGGAAAGAGTGCGATCATCCTCAATGGTCTTGGACCCACCATATGTATCTCGAAGCTTTGTCCAAAACTCATGAGCACTCCGGAAAGGCGCGATGGAGGAGATAACTACATGGCTCACAACACGGCAAAGCACATTAGTAGCTTGAGCATCTAGATAAGAGTTTTTCTTCTCCTCATAAGATGGATTTTGTGGATCCTTAGGAGGAGAAAAACCCATATCAAGAATTTGCTCCATATGTGGGTGCATGCCCCTAAAATAATCAAGCATGTAGAACTTCCAAGCATCATAATTAGTACCATCAAATGTAAAAGTGGAAATGTGCACTAATCCTCTAGCCGACGTCATTACTCTCTAGGCGGTGAAGCCCAACAAGATAAGAGAGCCCTAGCTCTGATACCAATTGAATGTACAAGGACGTCACCTAGAGGGGGAGTGAATAGGCGGTGTATAAATACTTCTACTTGAGAGCTAAACTAGGCGGAATAAAACTAAGTGTTTACTAGTTTAGCTCAAAGCCTATCAACTAGGGGTTTGCCTAAGTGCTCCAACAACCTATGCTAGCATGATGAGCAACAAGGTGATAACAAGATAGGTATAGCATCAAGCATGATAGATATCACAATGTAAAGCGCATATGTAAAGGAGCTCGGGTTGAGAAGTAACCGGTGCACGAGGAGACGACGATGTATCCCGAAGTTCACACCCAAGGGTGCTACGTCTCCGTTGGAGCGGTGTGGAGGCACGAGGCACTCCAATGAGCCACTAGGGCCACCGTATTCTCCTCGAGCCTTTCCTCCAAGGAGAAAAGCCTCGATCCACTAAGGGACCCTTGAGGGTGGTCACCGAACCCGTACAAGCTTGGGCAAACTCCCAAGTATCAAGCTTGAGGCAACTCCACAACACGGAGGCTCTCAAGTACAAGGCCACAAGAGGCTACAACACGCCACACCAGCGACAAGGCCACCAAGACACCAACGCGCCACAACCGGCACCAAAACCACAAAGGCTACCACACTCCACTAAGGCAACAACGCCACTAAGGCTACCACACCACAAAGGCAACAACGCCACAAAGACGACAAGGCCACAAAGGCTACAAGGCCACAAAAGGCTACAACACCACAAAGTTAACAAGGCCACTAAGGCTACAACACCACCAAGGTCAACATGCCCTCTACGAGACCGAAACCCCGGAGAGAACCCAAACCGATGCACCTAATGCAATGGCTAAGAACACCACTAAGATGCCCAAGTTCTTCTCTCCCAAATTCCAACAAAGCTACAAAAGCTATTGGGGGAATAAGGGAGGAAGAACAAATATGAGGAGAAACACCAAGCAACTCCAAGATCTAGATCTAGCAAGACCCCCTCACTTGGAGAGGGATTCAATTGGTGAAGCTCTAGATCTAGATGTCCTCTCTCCTTTCCCCCAAAAATATGCAAGAAATAGTGGGGGGGTCAAGAGGAGGATCAAACAACTCAAGGTCAACAATGGAGGAGAGAGAATGGAGGGGAAGAAGTGGTTGGGTCGGAGGTGGAAGAGAGGTATAAATAGGGGGCCCAAAATATAGCTGTTGGAGGCAGAAAAATGGTCAGATCCACGCCCAAGCGGTACTACTGCTTGTCAAAGCGGTACTACCACTCGCGCGCATAAAAACAGCTAAAAAGACGTTTTGGGCCGGTAGTACCGCTTAATGGGCCGGTACTACCGCCCCTGTAAAATCTGCAGAAAAATAGCACAGGAAAAACCGATCTGGAGAGAGATGGGTGATACGTCTCCGACGTATCGATAATTTCTTGTGTTCCATGCCACATTATTGATGATATCTACATGTTTTATGCACACTTTATGTCATATTCGTGCATTTTCTGGAACTAACCTATTAACAAGATGCCGAAGAGCCGCTTGTCGTTTTCGCTGTTTTTGGTTTCGTAAATCCTAGTAACGAAATATTCTCGGAATTGGACGAAATCAACGCCCGTGGTCCTATTTTGCCACGAAGCTTCCGGAAGACCGAAGGAGAGTCGAAGTGGGGCCACGAGGTGGCCAGACACCAGGGCGGCGCGGCCCAGGCCCTGGCCGCGCCGGCCTGTCGTCTGGGCCCCTCGTGCCGCCTCTTTACCTGCCCTTCCGCCTACAAATAGCCTCCGTCGCGAAACCCCCAGTACCGAGAGCCACGATACGGAAAACCTTACTGAGACGCCACCGCCGCCAATCCCATCTCGGGGGATTCCGGAGATCTCCTCCGGCACCCTGCCGGAGAGGGGATTCATCTCCCGGAGGACTCTTCACCGCCATGGTCGCCTCCGGAGTGATGAGTGAGTAGTTCACCCCTGGACTATGGGTCCATAGCAGTAGCTAGATGGTTGTCTTCTCCTCATTGTGCTTCATTGTTGGATCTTGTGAGCTGCCTAACATGATCAAGATCATCTATCCGTAATACTATATGTTGTGTTTGTCGGGATCCGATGGATAGAGAATACTATGTTATGTTAATTATCAAGTTATTACCTATGTGTTGTTTATGATCTTGCATGCTCTCCGTTATTAGTAGAGGCTCGGCCAAGTTTTTGCTCTTAACTCCAAGAGGGAGTATTTATGCTCGATAGTGGGTTCATGCCTCCATTGAATCCGGGACAGATGACGAGAAAGTTCTAAGGTTGTGGATGTGCTGTTGCTACTAGGGATAAAACATTGATGCTATGTCTAAGGATGTAGTTATTGATTACATTACGCACCATACTTAATGCAATTGTCTGTTGTTTTACAACTTAATACTGGAAGGGGTTCGGATGATAACCTGAAGGTGGACTTTTTAGGCATAGATGCATGCTAGATAGCGGTCTATGTACTTTATCGTAATGCCCAATTAAATCTCACTATATTTATCATGACATGTATGTGCATTGTTATGCCCTCTCTATTTGTCAATTGCCCGACTGTAATTTGTTCACCCAACATGCTTTTATCTTATGGGAGAGACACCTCTAGTGAACTGTGGACCCCGGTCCTATTCTTTACATCGCGTACAATCTACTGCAATACTTGTTTTACTGTTTTCTGCAAACAATCATCTTCCACACAATACGGTTAATCCTTTGTTACAGCAAGCCGGTGAGATTGACAACCTCATCTGTTTCGTTGGGGCAAAGTACTTTGGTTGTGTTGTGCAGGTTCCACGTTGGCGCCGGAATCTCCGGTGTTGCGCCGCACTACATCCCGCCGCCATCAACCTTCAACGTGCTTCTTGACTCCTACCGGTTCGATTAAACCTTGGTTTCTTACTGAGGGAAACTTGCCGCTGTGCGCATCACACCTTCCTCTTGGGGTTCCCAACGGACGTGTCAACTACACGCATCAAGCAAATTTCTGGCGCCGTTGCCGGGGACCTGAAGAAAAGTTACACCACAAAGATTTCTATCTCCCACGTCAACCGCGCGCCACCAGCAAATTTCTGGCGCCGTTGCCGGGGAGATCAAGACACGCTGCAAGGAGAGTCTCCACTTCCCAATCTCTTTACTTTGTTTTTGTCTTGCTTTATTTTATTTACTACTTTTTTTGCTGCATTATATCAAAACACAAAAAAATTAGTTGCTAGCTTTACTTTATTTACTTGTCTTGCACTCTATATCAAAAACACAAAAAAAATTAGTTACTTGCATTTACTTTATCTAGTTTGCTTTATTTACTACTGCTAAAATGGCCACCCCTGAAAATACTAAGTTGTGTGATTTCACAACCACAAATAATAATGATTTCTTATGCACACCTATTGCTCCACCTGCTACTACAGCAGAATTCTTTGAAATTAAACCTCGCTTTATCGAATCTTGTTATGCGAGAGCAATTTTCCAGTGTTAGTTCCGATGATGTCGCTGCCCATCTTAATAATTTTGTTGAATTATGTGAAATGCAAAAGTATAAGAATGTAGATGGTGATATTATTAAATTGAAATAGTTTCCTTTCTCATTAAGAGGAAGAGCTAAAGATTGGTTGCTATCTCTGCCTAAGAATAGTATTGATTCCTGGACTAAATGCAAGGATGCTTTTATTGGTAGATATTATCCCCCTGCTAAAATTATATCTTTGAGAAGTAGCATAATGAATTTTAAACAATTGGATAGTGAACATGTTGCTCAAGCTTGGGAAAGAATGAAATCTTTGGTTAAAAATTGCCCAACACATGGACTGACTACTTGGATGATCATCCAAACCTTCTATGCAGGACTAAATTTTTCTTCGCGGAATTTATTGGATTCAGCTGCTGGAGGTACCTTTATGTCCATCACTTTGGGGGCGGCTACAAAGCTTCTTGATGATATGATGATTAATTACTCTGATGGCACACGGAAAGAGCTCCACAAGGTAAGAAGGTAAATTCTGTTGAAGAATCCTCTTCCTTGAATGATAAGATTGATGCTATTATGTCTATGCTTGTGAATGATAGGACTAATGTTGATCCTAATAATGTTCCGTTAGCTTCATTGGTTGCCCAAGAAGAACATGTTGATGTAAACTTCATTAAAAATAATAATTTCAACAACAATGCTTATCGGAACAATTCTAGTAATAACTATAGGCCATATCCTTATAATAATGGTAACGGTTATGCTAATTCTTATGGGAATTCTTACAATAATAATAGGAACACACCCCCTGGACTTGAAGCTATGCTTAACGAATTTATTAGTACACAAACTGCCTTTAACAAATCTGTTGAGGAAACTCAATAAAATTGATATTCTCGCTTCTAAGGTTGATAGTCTTGCCTCTGATATTGATCTTTTGAAATCGAAAGTTATGCCTAATAGGGATATTGAAAATAAAATTGTTACTACAGAAAATGCCATCCAAGTTAGAATTAATGAGAATATAAGATTAATGGCTGAATTGCGTGCTAGGTGGGATAGAGAAGAAAATGAAAAACTAGCTAAAGAGAAAAATGTAGCTAAAGTTTGGACTATTACCACCACAAGTAATGTTGATTCCTCACATGTTGCTGCACCTCCTACTATCAATGGTAAAATAATTGGTGTTGGTAATGTTTCTACTCCTAGTGCAAAGCGTACAAAACTGCCTGAAATTGCTTGTGATAAAACTGCTGAAATTTTTTTCAACCTTGGGGATGATGATCCCGTTGCTGTAGCTCATAATGATTTAGATTTTGATGATTGCCACATCTCTGAAGTTATAAAGTTCTTACAAAAACTTGCTAAGAGTCCCAATGCTAGCGCTGTAATCTTGGCTTTCACAAAACATATTACAAATGCTCTCATAAAAGCTAGAGAAGAGAAACTAAAACTTGAAACTTCTATTCCTAGAAAGCTAGAGGATGGTTGGGAACCCATCATTAAAATGAGGGTCAATGATTTTGATTGTAATGCTTTATGTGATCTTGGTGCAAGTATTTCTGTTATGCCTAAGAAAGTCTATGATATGCTTGACTTGCCACCATTGAAAAATTGTTATTTGGATGTTAATCTCGCTGATAATGCTAAAAAGAAACCTTTGGGGAGAGTTGATAATGTTCATATTATGGTTAACAATAACCTTGTCCCCGTTGATTTTGTTGTCTTGGATATTGAATGCAATGCATCTTGCCCCATTATATTGGGAAGACCTTTTCTTCGAACCGTTGGTGCTACTATTGATATGAAGGAAGGTAATATTAAATATCAATTTCCTCTCAAGAAAGGTATGGAACACTTCCCTAGAAAGAGAATGAAGTTACCTTATGATTCTATTATTAGAACAAATTATGATGTTGATGCTTCGTTTCTTGATGTTACTTGATTTACACTTTTCGCGCCTAGCTGAAAGGCGTTAAAGAAAAGCGCTTATGGGAGACAACCCATGTTTTTACTACAGTATTTTTGTTTTATATTTGAGTCTTGGAAGTTGTTTACTACTGTAGAAACCTCTCCTTATCTTAGTTTTTTTTTTGTTGTGCCAAGTAAAGTCTTTGATAGTAAAGTTCATACTAGATTTGGATTACTGCGCAGTTTCAGATTTCTTTGCTGTCACGAATTTCGACCTGCCTCCCTGTAGGTAGCTCAGAAAATTAAGCCAATTTACGTGCGTGATCCTCGGATATGTACACAACTTTCATTCAATTTGGGCATTTTCATTTGAGCAAGTCCGGTGCCTCAATAAAATCCATCTTTACGGACTGTTCTGTTTTGACAGATTCTGCCTTTTATTTCGCATTGCCTCTTTTGCTATGTTGGATGAATTTCTTTGATCCATTAATGTCCAGTAGCTTTATGCAATGTCCAGAAGTGTTAAGAATGATTGTGTCACCTCTGATTTTTATTGCGCACTAACCCTTTATGAGTTGTTTCGAGTTTGGTGTGGAGGAAGTTTTCAAGGATCAAGAGAGGAGTATGATGCAATATGATCAAGGAGAAGGAGAGTGAAAGCTCTAAGCTTGGGGATGCCCCGGTGGTTCACCCCTGCATATTCTAAGAAGACTCAAGCGTCTAAGCTTGGGGATGCCCAAGGCATCCCCTTCTTCATCGACAACATTATCGTGTTCCTCCCCCGAAACTATATTTTTATTCCGTCACATCTTATGTGCTTTGCTTGGAGCGTCGGTTTGTTTTTGTTTTTGTTTTTGTTTGAATAAAATGGATCCTAGCATTCACTCGTATGGGAGAGAGACACGCTCCGCTGTTGCATATGGACAAATATGTCCTTAGGCTTTACTCATAGTATTCATGGCGAAGTTTCTTCTTCGTTAAATTGTTATATGGTTGGAATTGGAAAATGCTACATGTAGTAATTCTAAAATGTCTTGAATAATTTGATACTTGGCAATTGTTGTGCTCATGTTTAAGCTCTTGCATCATATACTTTGCACCCATTAATGAAGAAACACCTAGAGCTTGCTAATTTGGTTTGCATATTTGGTCTCTCTAAAGTCTAGATAATTTCTAGTATTGAGTTTTGAACAACAAGGAAGACGGTGTAGATTCTTATAATGTTTACAATATGTCTTTTATGTGAGTTTCTACTGCACCGTTCATCCTTGTGTTTGTTTCAAATAACCTTGCTAGCCTAAACCTTGTATCGAGAGGGAATACTTCTCATGCATCCAAAATCCTTGAGCCAACCACTATGTCATTTGTGTCCACCATATCTACCTACTACATGGTATTTCTCCGCCATTCCAAAGTAAATTGCTTGAGTGCTACCTTTAAAATTCCATCATTCACCTTTGCAATATATAGCTCATGGGACATATAGCTTAAAAACTATTGTGGTATTGAATATGTACTTATGCACTTTATCTCTTATTAAGTTGCTTGTTGTGCGATAACCATGTTTCTGGGACGCCATCAACTATTCTTTGTTGAATATCATGTGAGTTGCTATGCATGTCCGTCTTGTCCGAAGTAAGAGAGATCTACCACCTTAATGGTTGGAGCATACATATTGTTAGAGAAGAACATTGGGCCGCTAACTAAAGCCATGATTCATGGTGGAAGTTTCAGTTTTGGACATATATCCTCAATCTCATATGAGAATAATAATTGTTGCCACATGCTTATGCATTAAAGAGGAGTCCATTATCTGTTGCCCATGTTGTCCCGGTATGGATGTCTAAGTTGAGAATAATCAAAAGCGAGAAATCCAAAATGCGAGCTTTCTCCTTAGACCTTTGTACAGGCGGCATGGAGGTACCTGATACGCGTACATCACGCGTCCGTTGGGAACCCCAAGAGGAAGGTGTGATGCGTACAGCGGCAAGTTTCCCTCAGTATGAAACCAAGGTTATCGAACCAAGTAGGGAGCCAAGAAGCACGTTGAAGGTTGATGGCGGCGGGATGTAGTGCGGCGCAACACCGGAGATTCCGGCGCCAACGTGGAACCTGCACAACACAAACAAAGTACTTTGCCCCAACGAAACAGCGAGGTTGTCAATCTCACCGGCTTGCCGTAACAAAGGATTAACCGTATTGTGTGGAAGATGATTGTTTGCAGAAAACAGTAGAACAGTATTGCAGTAGATTGTATTTCAGTATAGAGAATTGGACCGGGGTCCACAGTTCACTAGAGGTGTCTCTCCCATAAGATAAACATCATGTTGGGTGAACAAATTACAGTTGGGCAATTGACAAATAAAGAGGGCATGACCATGCACATACATATCATGATGAGTATAGTGAGATTTAATTGGGCATTACGACAAAGTACATAGACCGCCATCCAACCGCATCTATGCCTAAAAAGTCCACCTTCAGAGTTATCATCCGAACCCCTCCAAGTATTAAGTTGCAAAGCAATGCAGACAATTGCATTAAGTATGGTGCGTAATGTAATCAACAACTACATCCTTAGACATAGCATCAATGTTTTATCCCTAGTGGCAACAACACAACACAACCTTAGAACTTTCTCGTCACTCGTCCCGGTGTCAATGCGAGCATGAACCCACTATCGAGCATAAATACTCCCTCTTGGAGTTACAAGCATCTACTTGGCCAGAGCATCTACTAGTAACGGAGAGCATGCAAGATCATAAACAACACATAGATATAACTTTGATAATCAACATAACAAGTATTCTCTATTCATCGGATCCCAACAAACGCAACATATAGAATTACGTATAGATGATCTTGATCATGATAGGCAGCTCACAAGATCCGACAATGAAGCACAATGGGGAGAAGACAACCATCTAGCTACTGCTATGGACCCATAGTCCAGGGGTAGACTACTCACACATCACTCCGGAGGCGACCATGGCGGCGTAGAGTCCTCCGGGAGATGAATCCCCTCTCCGGCAGGGTGCCGGAGGCGATCTCCTGGATCCCCCGAGATGGGATCGGCGGCGGCGGCATCTCAGTAAGGTTTTCCGTATCGTGGCTCTCGGTACTGGGGGTTTCGCGACGGAGGCTATTTGTAGGCGGAAGGGCAGGTCAAGAGGCGGCACGAGGGCCCCACACCACAGGGCCGCGCGGCCAAGGGGGGGGCCGCGCCGCCCTAGGGTGTGGCCCCCTCGTGGCCCCTCTTCGTCTCCTCTTCGGACTTCTGGAAGCTTCGTGGCAAAATAGGACCCTGGGCGTTGATTTCGTCCAATTCCGAGAATATTTCGTTACTAGGATTTCTGAAACCAAAAACAGCAGAAAACAGCAACTGGCACTTCGGCATCTTGTTAATAGGTTAGTTCCAGAAAATGCACGAATATGACATAAAGTGTGCATAAAACATGTAGATAACATCAATAATGTGGCATGGAACATAAGAAATTATCGATACGTTGGAGAAGTATCAGCATCCCCAAGCTTAGTTCTGCTCGTCCCGAGCAGGTAAAACGATAACACAGATAATTTCTGGAGTGACATGCCATCATAATCTTGATCATACTATTTGTAAAGCATATGTAGTGAATGCAGCGATCAAAACAATGTATATGACATGAGTAAACAAGTGAATCATATAGCAAAGACTTTTCATGAATAGCACTTCAAGACAAGCATCAATAAGTCTTGCATAAGAGTTAACTCATAAAGCAATAATTCATAGTAAAGGCATTGAAGCAACACAAAAGAAGATTAAGTTTCAGCGGTTGCTTTCAACTTGTAACATGTATATCTCATGGATATTGTCAACATAGAGTAGTATAATAAGTGCAATAAGCAAATATGTAGGAATCAATGCATAGTTCACACAAGTGTTTGCTTCTTGAGGTGGAGAGAAATAGGTGAACTGACTCAACAATAAAGTAAAAGAATGGTCCTCCATAGAGGAAAAGCATCGATTGCTATATTTGTGCTAGAGCTTTGATTTGGGAAACATGAAACAATTTTGTCAACGGTAGTAATAAAGCATATGTATCATGTAAATTATATCTTACAAGTTGCAAGCCTCATGCATAGTATACTAATAGTGCCCGCACCTTGTCCTAATTAGCTTGGACTACCGGATCATCACAATGCACATGTTTTAACCAAGTGTCACAAAGGGGTACCTCTATGCCGCCTCGTACAAAGGTCTAAGGAGAAAGCTCGCATTGGATTTCTCGCTATTGATTATTCTCAACTTAGACATCCATACCGGGACACCATAGACAACAGATAATGGACTCCTATTTTATGCATAAGCATGTAACAACAATTAATAATTTTCTCATTTGAGATTGAGGATATTTGTCCAAAACTGAAACTTCCACCATGGATCATGGCTTTAGTTAGCGGCCCAATGTTCTTCTCTAACAATATGCATGCTTAACCATAAGGTGGTAGATCGCTCTTACTTCAGACAAGACGAACATGCATAGCAACTCACATGAAATTCAACAAAGAGTAATTGATGGCGTCCCCAGTGAACATGGTTATCGCACAACAAGCAACTTAATAAGAGATAAAGTGCATAAGTACATATTCAATACCACAATAGTTTTTAAGCTATTTGTCCCATGAGCTATATATTGCAAAGGTGAATGATGGAATTTTAAAGGTAGCACTCAAGAATTTTCTTTGGAATGGCGGAAAAATACCATGTAGTAGGTAGGTATGGTGGATACAAATGGCATAGTGGTTGGCTCAAGTATTTTGGATGCATGAGAAGTATTCCCTCTCGATACAAGGTTTAGGCTAGCAAGGCTTATTTGAAACAAACACAAGGATGAACCGGTGCAGCAAAACTCACATAAAAGACATATTGTAAACATTATAAGACTCTACACCGTCTTCCTTGTTGTTCAAACTCAATACTAGAAATTATCTAGACCTTAGAGAAACCAAATATGCAAACCAAATTTTAGCATGCTCTATGTATTTCTTCATTAATGGGTGCAAAGCATATGATGCAAGAGCTTAAATATGAGCACAAAAATTGCCAAGTATCACATTACCCAAGACATTTATAGCAATTACTACATGTATCATTTTCCAATTCCAACCATATAACAATTTAACGAAGAAGAAACTTCGCCATGAATACTATGAGTAGAAACTAAGGACATACTTGTCCATATGCTACAGCGGAGCGTGTCTCTCCCCCATAAAGTGAATGCTAGGATCCATTTTATTCAAACAAAAACAAAAACAAAAACAAACCGACGCTCCAAGCAAAGCACATAAGATGTGATGGAATAAAAATATAGTTTCAGGGAGGAACCCGATAATGTTGTCGATGAAGAAGGGGATGCCTTGGGCATCCCCAAGCTTAGACGCTTGAGTCTTCTTAGAATATGCAGGGGTGAACCACCGGGGCATCCCCAAGCTTAGAGCTTTCACTCTCCTTGATCATGTTGCATCATACTCCTCTCTTGATCCTTGAAAACTTCCTCCACACCAAACTCGAAACAACTCATTAGAGGGTTAGTGCACAATAAAAATTAACATGTTCAGAGGTGACACAATCATTCTTAGCACTTCTGGACATTGCATAAAGCTACTGGACATTAGTGGATCAAATAAATTCATCCAATATAGCAAAAGAGGAAATGCGAAATAAAAGGCAGAATCTGTCAAAACAGAACAGTTCGTATTGACGAATTTTAAAATGGCACCAGACTTGCTCAAATGAAAATTCCCAAATTGAATGAAAGTTGCGTACATATCTGAGGATCACGCACGTAAATTGGCATATTTTTCTGAGCTACCTACAGAGAGGCAGGTTGGAATTCGTGACAGCAAAGAAATCTGAAACTGCGCAGTAATCCAAATCTAGTATGAACTTTTCTATCAAAGACTTTACTTGGCACAATAAAACACTGAACTAAGACAAGGAGAGGTTGCTACAGTAGTAAACAACTTCCAAGACACAAAATAAAAACAAAGTACTGTAGGTAAAAACATGGGTTGTCTCCCATAAGCGCTTTTCTTTAACGCCTTTCAGCCTAGGCGCGTAAAGTGTGTATCAAGTATTATCGAAGGGTGGTGCATTCTCAGCGGGGTGCGGAGTTTTCTCAACCAGACATAGTATATTAGATACATAAGTTTTAGCATCTCCCTTTTCATTAGTCTTAGGCGTGCTACTCTCATCAAACAAATTTTCAGTGAACAAGCCAGCATAGTTATTTTCTAGTGCATCATTCATAGCTAGGAGCTTACATGGTATTGGTGCTTTGATCTCCCCACCATCATCAATATTATTAGTGTATCTTATTCTATCCATGTCCATCTTTTCAAGGAGACTAACAAAATTAGTATGAGAACCAAGCATATTAAATTTAGCAAAGACCTTTCTAGCTTCTCTTGCTAGACCACCAAATTCTCTAAGAAGGGTTTCTAAAACAAAATCTTTCTTTTCTCCTTCTTCCATATCACCAAGTGTGAGAAACATGTGTTGGATTATAGGTTTAAGATTAACAAATTTAGTTTCCAACAGGCGAACTAAATGCGCAGCAGCAATTTCATAAGTAGGCGCAAGGTCTACCAAGTGTCTATCTTCGAAATTTTCAATGGTACTAACATGATTGAAGAATTCCTCTATATTATTTCTCCCAACTATAGACCCACGTCCTACCGGTATGTCTTTTGTGGTAAAATTAAAAGGAAACATGATGAATCAAGTAAAGTAAATGCAAGTAACTAATTTTTTTGTGTTTTTGATATAGCAAACAAGATAGCAAATAAAATAAAACTAACAACTAATTTTTTTGTATTTTGATTTAGTGCAGCAAACAAAGTAGTAAATAAAACTAAGCAAGACAAAAACAAAGTAAAGAGATTGAGAAGTGGAGACTCCCTTGCAGCGTGTCTTGATCTCCCCGCAACGGCGCCGTAAAAGCCGCTTGATACGCGTACAGCACGCGTCCGTTGGGAACCCCAAGAGGAAGGTGTGATGCGTACAGCGGCAAGTTTCCTCGCATGAAACCAAGGTTATCGAACCAAGTAGGGAGCCAAGAAGCACGTTGAAGGTTGATGGCGGCGGGATGTAGTGCGGCGCAACACCAGAGATTCCGGCGCCAACGTGGAACCTGCACAACACAACCAAAGTACTTTGCCCCAACGAAACATTGAGGTTGTAAATCTCATCGGCTTGCTGTAACAAAGGATTAACCGTATTGTGTGGAAGATGATTGTTTGCAGAAAACAGTAGAACAAGTATTGCAGTAGATTGTATTTCAAGATAGAGAATTGGACCGGGGTCCACAGCTCACTAGAGGTGTCTCTCCCATAAGATAAACAAGATGTTGGGTGAACAAATTACAGTTGGGCAATTGACAAATAAAGAGGGCATGACCATGCACATACATATCATGATGAGTATAGTGAGATTTAATTAGGCATTACGACAAAGTACATAGACCGCCATCCAACCGCATCTATGCCTAAAAAGTCCACCTTCAGGTTATCATCCGAACCCTCCAAGCATTAAGTTGCAAAGCAACGGACAATTGCATTAAGTATGGTGCGTAATGTAATCAACAACTACATCCTTAGACATAGCATCAATGTTTTATCCCTAGTGGCAACAAGACAACACAACCTTAGAACTTTCTCGCCATCGTCCTGTGTGTCAATGCAGGCATGAACCCACTATCGAGCATAAATACTCCCTCTTGGAGTTACAAGCATCTAGTAACGGAGAGCATGCAAGATCATAAACAACACATAGATATAACTTTGATAATCAACATAACAAGTATTCTCTATTCATCGGATCCCAACAAACGCAACATATAGAATTACAGATAGATGATCTTGATCATGATAGGCAGCTCACAAGATCCGACAATGAAGCACAATGGGGAGAAGACAACCATCTAGCTACTGCTATGGACCCATAGTCCAGGGGTAGACTACTCACACATCACTCCGGAGGCGACCATGGCGGCGTAGAGTCCTCCGGGAGATGAATCCCCTCTCCGGCAGGGTGCCGGAGGCGATCTCCCGGATCCCCCGAGATGGGATCGGCGGCGGCGGCGTCTCGCAAGGTTTTCCGTATCGTGGCTCTCGGCATCGGGGGTTTCGCGACGGAGGCTATTTGTAGGCGGAAGGGCATGTCAAGAGGCGGCACGAGGGCCCCACACCACAGTGGCCGCGCGGCCAAGGGGGGGCGCCGCCCTAGGGTGTGGCCCCCTCGTGGCCCCTCTTCGTCTCCTCTTCGGACTTCCGGAAGCTTCGTGGCAAAATAGGACCCCGGGCGTTGATTTCGTCCAATTCCGAGAATATTTCGTTACTAGGATTTCGAAACCAAAAACAGCAGAACAAAGAATCGGCACTTCGGCATCTTGTTAATAGGTTAGTTCCAGAAAATGCACGAATATGACATAAAGTGTGCATAAAACATGTAGATAACATCAATAATGTGGCATGGAACATAAGAAATTATCGATACGTTGGAGACGTATCAGTACCCCATTGTGACACTTGGTTAAAACATGTGTATTGCGATGATCCGGTAGTCCAAGCTAATTAGGACAAGGTGCGGGCACTATTAGTATACTATGCATGAGGCTTGCAACTTGTAAGATGTAATTTACATAACTCATATGCTTTATTACTACCGTTGACAAAATTGTTTCATGTTTTCAAAATAAAAGCTCTAGCACAAATATAGCAATCGATGCTTTCCTCGTTGAAGGACCTTTCTTTTACTTTTAATGATTGAGTCAGTTCACCTATTTCTCTCCACCTCAAGAAGCAAACACTTGTGTGAACTGTGCATTGATTACTACATACTTGCATATTGCACTTATTATATTACTCTATGTTGACGATTATCCATGAGATATACATGTTATAAGTTGAAAGCAACCGCTGAAACTTAATCTTCCTTTGTGTTGCTTCAATACCTTTACTTTGATTTATTGCTTTATGAGTTAACTCTTATGCAAGACTTATTGATGCTTGTCTTGAAGTGCTATTCATGAAAAGTCTTTGCTTTATGATTCACTTGTTTACTCATGTCATTACCATTGTTTTGATCGCTGCATTCATTACATATGTTTACAAATAGTATGATCAAGGTTATGATGGCATGTCACTCCGGAAATTATCTTTGTTATCGTTTTACCTCGCTCGGGACGAGCAGTAACTAAGCTTGGGGATGCTCGATACGTCTCCGACGTATCGATAATTTCTTGTGTTCCATGCCACATTATTGATGATATCTACATGTTTTATGCACACTTTATGTCATATTCGTGCATTTTTTGGAACTAACCTATTAACAAGATGCCGAAGAGCCGCTTGATGTTTTCTCGTCGTTTTTGGTTTCGTAAATCCTAGTAACGAAATATTCTCGGAATTGGACGAAATCAACGCCTGTGGTCCTATTTTGCCACGAAGCTTCCGAAGACCGAAGGAGAGTCGAAGTGGGGCCACGAGGTGGCCGGACACCGGGGCGGCGCGGCCCGTGCCCCGGCCGCGCCGGCCCGTCGTCCGGGCCCCTCGTGCCGCCTCTTACCTGCCCTTCCGCCTACAAATAGCCTCCGTCGCGAAACCCCCAGCACCAAGAGCCACGATACGGAAAACCTATCGAGACGCCGCCGCCGCCAATCCCATCTTGGGGGATTCTGGAGATCTCCTCTAGCACCCTGCCGGAGAGGGGATTCATCTCCCGGAGGACTCTTCACCGCCATGGTCGCCTCCGGAGTGAAGAGTGAGTAGTTCACCCCTGGACTATGGGTCCATAGCAGTAGCTAGATGGTTGTCTTCTCCTCATTGTGCTTCATTGTTGGATCTTGTGAGCTGCCTAACATGATCAAGATCATCTATCCGTAATACTATATGTTGTG
The DNA here is from genome assembly GCF_022539505.1 of Lolium rigidum. Taxonomy (NCBI): domain Eukaryota; kingdom Viridiplantae; phylum Streptophyta; class Magnoliopsida; order Poales; family Poaceae; genus Lolium; species Lolium rigidum. The sequence continues at coordinate 112,748,530 of NC_061514.1, forward strand.
TTTGTCGGGATCCGATGGATAGAGAATACTATGTTATGTTAATTATCAAGTTATTACCTATGTGTTGTTTATGATCTTGCATGCTCTCCGTTATTAGTAGAGGCTCGGCCAAGTTTTTGCTCTTAACTCCAAGAGGGAGTATTTATGCTCGATAGTGGGTTCATGCCTCCATTGAATCTGGGACAGTGACAGAAAGTTCTAAGGTTGTGGATGTGCTGTTGCTACTAGGGATAAAATATTGATGCTATGTCTAAGGATGTAGTTATTGATTACATTACGCACCATACTTAATGCAATTGTCTGTTGTTTTACAACTTAATACTGGAAGGGGTTCGGATGATAACCTGAAGGTGGACTTTTTAGGCATAGATGCATGCTGGATAGCGGTCTATGTACTTTGTCGTAATGCCCAATTAAATCTCACTATATTTATCATGACATGTATGTGCATTGTTATGCCCTCTCTATTTGTCAATTGCCCGACCGTAATTTGTTCACCCAACATGCTTTTATCTTATGGGAGAGACACCTCTAGTGAACCGTGGACCCCGGTCCTATTCTTTACATCGCATACAATCTATCGCAATACTTGTTTTACTCGTTTTCTCGCAAACAATCATCTTCCACGCAATACGGTTAATCCTTTGTTACAAGCAAGCCAGGTGAGATTGATAACCTCACTGTTTCGTTGGGGCAAAGTACTTTGGTTGTGTTGTGCAGGTTCCATGTTGGCGCCGGAATCTCTGGTGTTGCGCCACACTACATCCCGCCGCCATCAACCTTCAACGTGCTTCTTGACTCCTACTGGTTCGATTAAACCTTGGTTTCTTACTGAGGGAAACTTGCCGCTGTGCGCATCACACCTTCCTCTTGGGGTTCCCAACGGACGTGTCAACTACACGCATCAATGGGCTGAGGGAGACGGAGGCTGGGCCGGCGGGGAAGAGCAGCGGCCCAGCAACATGCCCTAGCGAGCGAGGCAGGGGCATCGCGGGACCAGCGACGCTGGTCAACGCGCGAGCGCGGGCGCACGCGGGATCGAGCAGGGGAACTGCTATACGCCGACCTGGTCGGCGCGTGCGGGGTGCCGCACACCCCCAGCGACCAGGTCGGGTAGTTTGGGCCGCGGCCCATTAGCTCAGGTACGTTTTTTTCTTTTTTTCTTCTTCTCTTTCTTCTGTTTTTTTTTCTGTTATTAATATTTTTCTTTTTCAAAATCTAACATTTTTTATGAAATTATTTTTCAAGATTTTTTTTCAAAATATGAACATTTTTAAATTCAACAGTTTTAAAATTTGAACGATTTTATACTTTGAATATTTTTCAAAATTTGAACATTTTTCATGTTTGAACGGTTTTTTAATTTGAACAGTTTTTAAATTTGAACATTTTTCATGTTTGAACAATTTCAAGTTTGAACGATTTTCAAGTTTGAACGATTTTTAAATTTGAACGGTTTTTAAATTTGAACATTTTTCATGTTTGAACAATTTTCATGTTTGAACGATTTTTAAATTTGAACGGATTTCAGATTTTGAACAGTTTTTTATATTTGAACATTTTTTAATTTAATTTTTTAAAATATTTCTATTTTTCGAATCTGAAAAATAAAAGTAAAAAAAGAATCGAAAAAACGAAAGAAAAACGAAAACAGAAAACAGAAAAAAGAAACAGAAAATGAGAAACAAAAAAGAAAAGAAAAATCGAAAAAGGAGGCAGCCCGCACCTAACTGGGCCGGCCCGTACCGCGCGCGGGGTGTGCGGCGCGCGGTACGCGCCGACCTGGTCGGTGTATAAGGTTTGCCATCGAGTAGCGGCGAGGCTGAGCTGCGGCTGCTCGCGAGCGTGCGGGCGGTGGATGTGGCGCGCAGCCTGGGCCGGGGGCAAGGCGGCAGCCCAAGGAGGAGGGAACCGGGCGAGCGTGGGCCGGCCAGCCGGCCGGCTCGTTGCGGGCGCGGCTCGGCTGCGGAGTGGGGCGCGGTCGGCGGCCCGGTGAGGGAGGAGGCCGTGGAGACCGGGCCGAGAGGTTGAAGAAGAAGCCGGGTCGGTACTTCCGGTCCGGTACCGGTCCAGCACCGGCATGCTCTCTCGTGAGCAAAACCGCATGTGCGGTATCCGGGCCGGTACCGCTCGCGGTAGTACCGGCCGGCCCAATACTTCTTTTCCTTTTCTTTTCCAAAAACGTGGCAACCGTAAAATGCATAACTTGAGCTAGGAATCTCGGATTGCGGTGAAACCAATTTTGTTGGAAAGAGAGCGAAGAGAGCTACAACTACACAAGGTGAAAACATGGAAAAGAGTGAGTGATGATTTTCTCATGGTCGTAGAGGTGTAACCTCTCAATATGGTATATTGGGAAAATCATCACCCTCGCACATGCAACATGCGATGCATCCGGAATCCGTTTCCCATGAGCTAGAGCTTGTCATGAGAATGAACACAAGCTCTAACCCATCTCATGGATAAGAACCAAGAACAACCAAGAACCACGATGCAATGCATGCAAGGTTTGAGCTCTCTCCGATGATGCGATCCACTATCCTATCGAGCACAAACCTTAACCTTGCGCGTTCCTCTCAAGTCGGCAAGCTCCGTCTTCATCCTCTTCATCATGGTTCATGCCACCGTCTTCCTCCAACCTTCACGCCACCGTCTTCTTCGATCTTGTACGCACGCCACCGTCTTCATTCATCTTCTACGCCGTCTTCATCTCTCTTCATCTTCTACACCGTCTTCATCTCTCTTCTACACCGTCTTCGTCATTGTACTCCGTCTTATCCATCTTGCAACCTTGAGTCCAACACATGGCTATGGACTTGACCTAAGATTGATTCTCAATGCGACCGTTAGTCCATAGGGATTGTCATCAATTACCAAAACCACACATGGGGTAATGGACATGTTCTTTCAATCTCCCCCATTTTGTTAATTGATGACAATCTCTTTGAGAGGGTTTAAATATGGAATTTAGCGAACAACCCAAGTTGAATATTTAGAACAAACTCCCCCATAATATATGCATGTGTGAATGAACTTGAATTTCATTGCATATACTGGCAATTAAGCCTAGCGGAGTATCCTCTAAATATTCAACCATGCAAAGCAACAAATGCAAGGCATGAAAGGCAAATGCTCAAGAATCAACAAAAGCAAATCCCTTAAACCCTCCAAACTTCTCCCCCATTGGCATCGATTGCCAAAATGGACAAAAGGTTTGGAAGGCCAATATAGTGAGCGTTCCTCCATAAGTTGTGCATTTCTCATAATTGTGAGTGAAATCAAATGCACATATTCGATGACGAATATTTGGAGGAAATCAAACTATATTGAGGATCAAAGATTGCAAGAGGATGTGAAGGTGAGAAAGCTTCGATAAATGAAGCAAGCAATCAATGAACCAACAATATGCTCTAAGTAATATGTGGAAGCTCCCCAAAGTTTGTGCACAAGATAAACAATTTGCATTGAAGAATAAGGTGCACAAGCATGGCATCATCACTCCCACAAGATCACTCAAAGCTTGTGCCAAAATCAACTATGAGTGCTTGAAGATGCAAATAGGATAAAACAAGCACTCATAGCCAAGTTCTTTGTGGAGTCATCAAAGAGTCAAATAAGAATAAAGGAATGAACTCCAACAAAGAGGGATATCAAAAGATATGCACCATCTCTTATATATATAAGTTTCTCTAAGTGGAAAACATCACAAAGATATTTATCCACAAAGAAACATGCACACACAAGATAGGTACAAGAGAAATAGAGCAAGATATCCAAAACAAGCATGCTCTAGGACTTATCTCATTTTAGGAAAGTCAAACCAAATATCAAGTAATGAGATAGCCAACTCCCAAAGAAAGCAAGGTTTCAAATAAACCAAACCCTCAATGCTATTCATGATGGCACAAAAGTACCGAAAAGAAAAGGTTTGTCTTCCAAAGAGAAATTCTTGAAACAAGGGAGTGTTCTAGCAAACATATGAGAGCTCCCCCAAAATTAGTGCACCATTTAGGATTTTGCATTTGAATACAAAATGCACAAATGCGGGATCATCACTCTACCATTGTTTATCAAAACACTAACAAGGTTCAAGTGAAATTAGGAGATCCATAAGAGGCAAGGAAGACATATGGGAGTTTAACCCACAAGGATAAATTCTTGGCAAGAAATAAAGAAATTGAGCACATGAGCCAAGTGTGAGGATGATCCGGAACAATACCACACAATTTATTACCAATTGTCCATGGACAAGAGGTATTTAGGAAGTACTTCCATATGGTAGTTTGTGAGTATGTCCAAGATCATCTTCACAAGAAACAAAGCATATGGTAGAGTGGGATTTGTTTGAGCACACATGTCACATAGGAGCAAGATAATCTATAATATCAATTCTATGTGACAAAACCTCAAATGTTCACATTTTCTAGGCTTGTAAAATGCACAAAGCACAATACTCCCCCATAATGTGATAAAGACATTTTTCGTGCAAGAGGCAAATAAGAACCAAGTGAGATAATTAATGGACATTATAGAATTTGAATTCATCATGTCGCACATTTTAGGATTGTGAAGTGCACAAAGCATATCACTCCTCCAAAATGGGATAGTCCACTAATTTCTCACATGAGCCAACAACTAAGATATCAATAAGATGCAATAGGCTCAACAAAGGACAATTGTACATGATGTGCCACCCAACATATATAATCAAGCAAGCAAGATAAGCAAGTAGAAGGCACAACATACACAACCACATGCAAGGTACAAAACCAACACATGTAAAAGGGGAGCGAGTAACTTTCAATGTAAAGGAGTTGAGGACTCGTTACCGCAAGGAGGAGCATGGGTAAAGGATGAAAGGAATTGTACTTGACTTGAGGAAGTGCGAATGATGAAGATCCCCCAAGTCTTCATGAACTAGTCAAGCCTCCATGCCCTCCACATGTACCTATTGATCAAATTTTGGCTTGTTGGTCCCCAACCAAGTTGGGTCCTAAGAAGTTAGTCACAATAGGCTTAGCAACCCAAATGGTTCTTTTGACGAAACCACTTTGGGTGCCAACATATTTGGCAAACACATTGCCAACCTTATCCTTACGTAGAGAATAAGCACCATGGATCAAGATAGGGTTGGATGAGTTACCAATAGTGCAAAAGGAGGAGATGTGGCCCTTCTCATGGCATATGTAGCATGTTCTTCTCTTCTCCTTCTTTTCACTTGATTTCTCCACAACGGGAGCCTTGGCTTGATCCTTCTTGGGTAGCGGCCTTTCTTCATGTCGAGGTAGACCTTGAGCTTGGCCTTGAGGCCGCTTCCCTTGTTTCTTCTCGCCAAGTGGCTTCTTCTTCAAGGGGCACGATCTAACATGATGCCCTTCAATTAATCTTGCACTTGAAGCACACAATCTTGGCGGGGTCCTTGACATGCCCATGGCCCTTCTTCCGCTTGTGCGTGGTTGACTTGTTATTGTTGTTGGAGTTGAATCCAAGTCCACTCTTGTCATTGGGGGATTGCTTCCCTTCATGACCCTTTACCAAGTCCTTCTTCAAAGAAGATACTTGGGCCTCTAGCTCTTTGATACGTCTCCGACGTATCGATAATTTCTTATGTTCCATGCCACATTATTGATGATATCTACATGTTTTATGCATACTTTATGTCATATTTATGTGTTTTCCGGAACTAACCTATTGACGAGATGCCGAAGGGCCAGCTTGTCGTTTTCTGCTGTTTTTGGTTTCAGAAATCCTAGTAAGGAAATATTCTCGGAATTGGACGAAATCAACGCCCAGGGGCCTATTTTTACACGAAGCTTCCAGAAGACCGGAGGACTTACGAAGTGGGGCCACGAGGTGGCCAGACACCAGGGCGGCGCGGCCTGGGCCTTGGCCGCGCCGGCCTGTCGTGTGGGGCCCTCGTGTGGCCCCCTGACCTGCCCTTTCGCCTACTTAAGGTCTCCATCACGAAAACCCTATCACGTTCGACGAAACCAGAGAAAACCTTCCAGAGCCGCCGCCATCGCGAAGCCAAGATCTGGGGGACAGGAGTCTCTGTTCCGGCACGCCGCCGGGACGGGGAAGTGCCCCCGGAAGGCTTCTCCATTGACACCACCGCCATCTTCATCAACGCTGCTGTCTCCCATGAGGAGGGAGTAGTTCTCCATCGAGGCTCGGGGCTGTACCGGTAGCTATGTGGTTAATCTCTCTCCTATGTACTTCAATACAATAATCTCATGAGCTGCCTTACATGATTGAGATTCATATGATGATGCTTGTAATCTAGATGTCATTATGCTAGTCAAGTGGATTTTACTTATGTGATCTCCGGAGACTCCTTGTCCCACGTGTGTAAAGGTGACAGTGTGTGCACCGTGTGGGTCTCTTAGGCTATATTTCACAGAATACTTATTCGCTATTATGAATGGCATAGTGAAGTGCTTATTTATATCTCTTTATGATTGCAATGTGTTTTGTATCACAATTTATCTGTGTGCTACTCTAGTGATGTTATTAAAGTAGTTTATTCCTCCCGCACGGTGTAATGGTGACAGTGTGTGCATCGTGTAGTACTTGGCGTAGGCTATGATTGTGATCTCTTGTAGATTATGAAGTTAACTATTGCTATGATAGTATTGATGTGATCTATTCCTCCTTTCGTAGTGTGAAGGTGACGAGTGTGCATGCTATGTTAGTACTTGGTTTGGTTATGTTGATCCGTTATGCACTCTAAGGTTATTTAAATATGAACATTGAATATTGTGGAGCTTGTTAACTCCGGCATTGAGGGTTCGTGTAATCCTACACAGTTAGTGGTGTTCATCATCCAACAAGAGGGTGTAGAGTCTAGCATCTATCTATTTATTCTGTTATGTGATCAATGTTGAGAGTGTCCACTAGTGAAAGTATGATCCCTAGGCTTTGTTCCTAAATACTGCTATCGCTTCTTGTTTCTCGTTCGTTACATGTTTACTTCCTGCAATATTACTACCATCAATCGCACGCCAGCAAGCACTTTTCTGCGCCGTACTACTCGCTCATATTCATTCATACCACTTGTATTTCACTATCTCTTCGCCGAACTAGTGCACCTATTAGGTGTGTTGGGGACACAAGAGACTTCTTGCTTTGTGGTTGCAGGGTTGCATGAGAGGGATATCTTTGACCTCTTCCTCCCCGAGTTCGATAAACCTTGGGTGATCCACTTAAGGGAAAACTTGCTGCTGTTCTACAAACCTCTGCTCTTGGAGGCCCAACACTGTCTACAAGAATAGAAGCACCCGTAGACATCAAGCTATTTTCTGGCGCCGTTGCCGGGGAGGAAAGGTAAAAGGCATTCATACTTCGGTCCCAGGTAATAAGTACTTTTCTGTTGCCGTTGTGTGTGTGCTCGAAGCTATTTCCTTTAGATCCTGCAATTGCATCTTTTTATTTCTTGTTTACACTAGTTAGGCATAATGGACAACAATGAGCTTCTTATTCTATTTCCTGATTTAAGACATGGATGGTTTGATGCGAAAATTAAAAAACCTATGGAACATATTAATATGAACGCTTTGAACAGCATTGTTGCTAATGATATGGAAAATTCTAAGCTTGGGGAAGCTGGCTTTGATGAGCATGATATTTTTAGTCCCCCAAGCATTGAGGAGAAAATTTACTTTGATGATACTTTGCCTCCTATTTATGATGATTATAATGATATTGGTCTTTTAGTACCGCCTGTTATGGAGGATAAATTTGATTATGATTACAATATGCCTCCTATATTTGATGATGAGAATAATAATGATAGCTACTTTGTTGAATTTGCTCCCACTACAACTAATAAAATTGATTATGCCTATGTGGAGAGTAATAATTTTATGCACGAGACTCATGATAAGAATGCTTTATGTGATAGTTATATTGTTGAGTTTGCTCATGTTGCTACTGAAAGTTATTATGAGAGAGGAAAATATGGTTGTAGAAATTTTCATGTTACTAAAACACCTCTCTATGTGCTGAAATTTTTGAAGCTACACTTGTTCTATCTTCCTTTGCTTGTTACTTTGCTCTTCATGAACTTGTTTATTTACAAGATTCCTATGCATAGGAAGCATGTTAGGCTTAAAATTTGTTTCATACTTGCTTTTGATGCTCTCTTTTGCTTCAACTCTTATTTCTTGGGAGTGCATCATTAAAATTGCTGAGCCTATCTTAATGGCTATAAAGAAAGAACTTCTTGGGAGATAACCCATGTGTTTATTTTACTAAAGTACTTTTGTTTTATATTTGAGTCTTGGAAGTTGTTACTACTGTAGCAACCTCTCCTTATCTTATTTTATTGCATTGTTGTGCCAAATAAGTCTTTGATAGCAAGGTTGATACTAGATTTGGATTACTGCGCAGAAACAGATTTCTGTCTGTCACGAATCTGGGCAGAATTCTCTGTAGGTAACTCAGAAAAATCTGCCAATTTACGTGAGTGATCCTCAGATATGTACGCAACTTTCATTCAATTTGGGCATTTTCATCTGAGCAAGTCTGGTGCCACTTTAAAATTCGTATTTACGGACTGTTCTGTTTTGACAGATTCTGCCTTTTATTTCGCATTGCTTCTTTCGCTGTGTTGGGTGGATTTCTTTGTTCCATTACCTTCCAGTAGCTTTGGGCAATGTCCAGAAGTGTTAAGAATGATTGTGTCACCTCTGAACATGTGAATTTTTGATTATGCACTAACCCTCTAATGAGTTTGTTTCGAGTTTGGTGTGGAGGAAGTTTTCAAGGGTCAAGAGAGGAGGATGATATACTATGATCAAGAAGAGTGAAGTGTCTAAGCTTGGGGATGCCCCGGTGGTTCATCCCTGCATATTTCAAGAAGACTCAAGCATCTAAGCTTGGGGATGCCCAAGGCATTGTGGGGACCCCGGACTAGCTGTCCAAAATCCCTGTTATGTATACAGTTCACGATCCCATGATCAGTGCGTCGTGAACACATAACCGAACTGATATCAAAATACACCATCCATTACAAAGCGGAATAAGAAAATTACAGTGAGGTCACATGACCATTACTTACATAATAGCCTCGAAGGGCCTAACTAAACATCAGAGTAGCAACATCACTTCAAGCAACGTAGTACCCAAGTCATCTGCCATAACCCTACGGGCAAGTGATCGGGAAGACGTTCCTAGCTCGCATAGACGTCGTCAACTCCTTCTTCATCCGTCGAAGTCCTCCAGGTCTGGCCAAGTAAATAGCCGGGGACAAAGCCGTGAGTACATTTGAATTGTACTCGCAAACCATTTACAAAGTAACATAACAAGGAGAACAAGGTACCGAGGACTAACTAGGAGATCAAGAGGGAATGACCACTTATATAACAAGAATATGTTATGTAGAAGAGAAGAAGTGGTTTAGTGGAGTTAGCATCTCAACTTCATGGGTGAAGGAGATGAGAGAATATATCTAAGACATCACTACTTGACTTCATTTAGAAGGATCTTTCACGACATAAACACTTAGGAAGGGTAGACCCAATTTTTATCAATCCTTTTCCGACCACCTCATTGTGGTCAACAACCATTTTTCCAGTACTCCATGTACTCCAACACAAAACCCGTTTCTTTCCTTTGTCAAACATTTTCATAAACAAAACACATCAGGCTAAGCAACAGCCAATCCAACCGTCCATGACCGCGGACACGGCTATTCGAATAGATTTAACTCTGCAGAGTGTGCGCACTTTCCCCACAAGATCTGATAAATCCGCCGGGTCATCCCCGGGCCATCATACGAAAGTATGTGGGTATCGGATAACCGGTCGAAGCCTTTCGCTCATTCTAATTAGCAAGAGGTCCTACCCTATGGAGTATGTACCTCCCCGGCACCGTGGCAGCTCACCTCCTTTTGAGCGTGGCTCCACCGCCAAGCCAGGAGACCCATAGTGTCTTCCGGACGGGTCAGCCCCGAAGGCCTCCCGTTATACTATTGTCCCAACTTTGACAACCCGGACTCGGGGGTAACCTTACCCTTGTATAGTTATGCGGTGCCTCATGCTAAAGAGAACGAACGTCGAGCTAAGCCCCGTGCCCATGTTGGAGTAATGTGGTTGCGCTAGTTTGTTGTCATGGGTGAGTACTTAGGCGCCAAAGTTTTCGTAATATCCCAACCACTTTCTTATTCCCAACATTTTTACCAAATCCTTTCCTTTCTCAAATTCTCACTTGGGCATAACATTATACCCAAGGTTTTAACAAAAACTTTTACAACAAGTTAAAAACCTTGAGGGTTTTCCCAACCTAAAGTTTATGTGTGAACTAAGATGCACAATAGCATAAGGATGCCATCATACAATGAAGGGGTGTCAAGGTCATCCATACTCCAATTGAGCATAGAAGGAGATGATCAAAAGTAGAGCAATTTTAATGATATTATCCCAAGTGTTTACTAGAATTAGGATGTCAAAGGCGGTGAAACGTGATTCACATACTTAGAGTGAGTACGCAACATATCGAGAGGGGACAATACACACTTGGTGGCAAGCATGTAAAAGAATCAAGTTAAGCAAACCCAAAGAGACACAAGACATCAAGAAAAACCAAGGATAGAAGGATCTCAACCAAGAACATGGATAATCAAGGAGTCAAAGTAAATGGCTTGCCTTGGCTGGCTAGTCCCTGGTCTTCTTCAACACCTTCTCTAAAATCTTCTCCTTCGGCTTCTCCCACGTTCGTATCTAACGTCGCGAAAAATAACGAGCAACATACAATCAACACATAACTCAAAAATCAAGTTTTAAAAGAATATGGTAAAGCATGCAGGGATGTATGTTGTATCAAAGTAAAAACATGCATTGGCCAAATTTATGAGAAAAAAGGGTTGGGGTGGAAATCAATTTTAAAAAAAAAAACAAGTGCTTAAATGGACAACATTTTATGTGACAAACCACTTTTATAAACGATCCAGAATTAGTCTTATCAGGGACCAATATTATTTTTCTCAGATGGACGACATTAAAACAAGATTAACACAATTGGAATCAGTCAAAAATATTAATTCTACGATTTTAGGATTTTCGTGGAGTATGCAGAATACATAGAGCAAGTTAAATGCACTAAAATTCGTATAAAAATCCTAAAAATACGAGGTCAGTGGCATGTGAAAGGTATTCAAATTCTCTTTCTAACGTCACTGGTTTCATTTCATTTGGATTTATAAATCTCGAGATATTAGAAATTTGGTGCTCAGATGTTATTAGAAACAGGAAATTGTTTAAATAAAATTTGAAGAGGGAGTTTGGGCGGGAATCGCTGGGCCGTTTTCGGAAGGAGATGGGCCGGCCCAGGGAATTGCCACGCGGGCTGGGAAGAAGAAAAAAAAAAAAAAAAGAGAAAGGGAGAGAGGGGCCCGGGCGGGGCCCAGCTGCATGGGCCGACGTGGCCATGCAGCGAACGGGGGCATCTCCCTCCTCGCGACCACGCACGCGTGTGCGGCGCTGCAGAGAAGAAAAGGGGGCGACTCGGGCGTACCGGCGGCGAGCTGGGACCGTCGGCGAAGGATGGGCGGTGGTGGCGGCGAGGTGGGGCCGTCCGGGGCGCGTCCAGGGGCGGCTTGGTGGCGTCTCCCTCGTCCTCCTCGGCTCCTCCCATGGGCGTCCTCCTCCCAGCAGCTCCCGGCCCGGCGGTGGCGGCGCTGGTCTCCGGTGGTCCTGGGCAGCGAGGAGGGGCAAGTTAGGAGGAGCAGGAGAGGGGGAGCAAGATGGAACGGAGAGGGACGGCGGGAAACGCCGGAACTGGGCGCCGCTTCCATGCCAACCGCCGGTGGCCACGAATGGTGGTGACCACGCCGACGTGCAGCGGCCTGGGGAGCACTCTGGAGCTCGATGCGCGGGCTCTGGGAGGTCGGAGAGGTGGTGGGGTGTGGAGAAGAGGCTGAGCAGGGGCGGGCCTTTTATAGGCAGTGGGAGGACGACGGGTGGTGGGCTGTGGCCAATGATGGAGCGCGTGGGGGGGCGTTGGCCAATGCCTGGGCTCGGGGTGACGTCGTGGGCGGTGGGAGGAGTGACGTAGGGGTGCTGGCGTCAGCAGGGTGGGGCACAGGCGCGGGAAAGAGGGAGGGGTCGAGCGGGAGAGGGTTCCTGTGTGCATGTGTTTTCGGTTTTAGGGTTTGGGGTCGTGTGGGATGTGGGCTACTCGTCCCTGGGACAAGTTAGAAGGGAGGGAGGGATCAGAGAGGGTCCAAGGGGTGTTTTGGAGGGTTTGGGGTCGGGCCTAGGGGTGTAGGGAGGTTGAGGTGGTGCAAGGTACAAGACCCGGCCATGTTCAAGTAGGAAAGAGAGGGAAAGGAAAGAGAGAGGGTGGATGGTGGTGAGATCAAGTCCATGGAAAGTCAGGGTTTGCACCATTATACAAGATTTGGGAAGAAACCAAGAGTAGAAGGAGAAGATGGTGGTGGTGGTGATGGTGAGATCCAAAATGAATTTTTGAAGAAATGTCCAAAATGTGGATGAGAGGAGTAGTGGGATTATATGGAAGGTTTTGTATTTGAGCAAGTCAAAAAGGCTAGCAAAAGTTAATTGTTTACCACATAGATATTTTTGGTCAAACAAGAAGAAGGGTAGAATCATTAAGAAATAAATAGAAAATCTATGTGATGGTGAAAAGGGATAAAAGGAAAAGGTAGTGATGATAGAGAATAGATGAGTGAGGTGTGGTTGATGAACACAAGACATTTTTTTTAAAAAAAAATTGAATTTAAAAAGGGAGGGGTCTTCACCACTATGAGAGTTGACCCAATTTTGGATATTCAAAATGATCTTGCCTCAGAGAGAATTTAAAATAGCCACGAAGATATTTTGAATAAAAAGGGACTATAACACAATAAAGCTAAGTGGAACTTTCTAAAAAAAAAATTTCTTTGGTAAAGCAAAGTGAAAAAAAGGCATGTATACGAATAACATGCATTGTGGTGAAAACAAAATAAAACAGAGAATAATTATATATAAAATATTTTTGGGTGGAAATAAGGTGATCTAAAATTCCACTCTCATTCCCTATATTATTTGAGAAAATTATTTGAAAAGATTTGATAAAACTAGAAGTAGCTTCGGGATTAAACTTAGAGAAGAATAAAGCAATATGGTTTTGAGAATGAAAACTAATTTAGAGAGGAGTGATCTCAATGTCGGATGATTATTACACAATGTAGCAATCATCTCCCTACTTGGTTTTGTGAAGAGTAAAGAAAAACAAGAGGTAAAAGAGGAACAAGTGATCTAGAGGTGAAATAGTGGATAGGGTATAAGACCAAGTGAATATAAGAATTTCAAGGGTAGAATGGGACATGCAAGACGTGGAAGTTGTAGAGGATGTCGCAAAGATGAGATCCATGTGTTGAGTTCACAAATAACAGTTGTGTGTGGCTTAAGAATCAACTGCCAAAGTTTGAACATTTTAAGCCCGCCAAATCAGATCGTTGACTTGGCTTCAAAACCATCAAGGACAATGGGTAAGAGAGTGATTTGGTTCAAGGAAAAGACATGATTGTGAAGTGCTAATGACAAGGTAGGTCTAGGGCTAGGTGCATTGCCTTGGATGGCAAGGGGTAGCTTAATCCAGGGGCTCCAAGATGGAACCAGGAAATAGATTTAGGACTTAGTCAAAATTGTGAGTCTTAGGGTTTTTGAATAGGGTAAGAGAGAAGGATGTATTAAGGGGTAGATGATCCCAAGTTTTGAAACAAGGATGGGTTGGGCTAGATTGCACCACAAAGATGAATTTTAAGTAGGCACACTCAAGTTGCCATTAGTGGAAAGGTTCAGCCACACATGTGTTTTTGTTAGGTGAGTTGCTTGTTTTACCACTAGGGGGGTGTTCTTTGGTGTAGGTCAAGACAAAACTCAACAAGTAAATCAAGACAAATCATCTACCAACAGATCAAGGCAATTCACCTTAATTAGTCTATAGAAAAAGTTTTTGTTCCCCCTGATTTTTGAAATAAGGACAACTAATCAAGGTTGAAAAAGTTGGGGTGTTACAGATCTTCCACCCTTAAAATAATCTCGTCCCGAGATTACTGAGTGTAGAACTAGAGGGGTTATAAAGTTTAACCAAAGTCAGACTCCATTCTTCTGTAGACGTGCCATTGTAGAGAAAGTCGTTTGCTTCATCTTCTGGGAGACATGTTGGATTTCGGCCGATGGCGAGCTTCATGAAGTGGTTGACTACTCCATGCAGGTGTTGGATCTGTAGCTTCTTCACGATCCTGGCGGAGGTTCAAGACTGAGGGAGGGTTAGTGCACCAAACGGTGCTTGAGCAGGGCTGAAAACCTTTTTAGAGTTAGCTTGATTTTAGTGGAAGACGAAGTCTTCCACCCTTAAGATTTTTCATCGGGTTCTCGGAAAAACTCGGAGCTTCGCCTTGTAGTTCCGTCCGGGGCTTCGGAACAAGTCATCGGTCTTCCTTGTTCAGCTGAAGAATCTTCGGGGGCGACGTGCAGACCACCACTTCAAGAGGCACTCACGGTGTTAACTGAACCATATGGGACGCGCGGCGGGTTAGAAAGTCGAAGAAACGCCTGGTTGGTACCCATATGAAGCAGCAACAGGGGTCGTCGAAGACAATCTTCAGCTTGAGGGTCAGTGCTGATTTCGGTAACAACTAAGAAGTTAGCGGGTAAACTACGCCTAAAGTCTTGAGTCTTGGAGTATCTTCGAAGCTTCATTTGATGAGGACCAGATGAACCATGTGATGTAGCTCGGTTTTGACGCTATTGTTCTCTCAACTTGTTAGACGGTGTGTTCGAGGGTAGTTTCAAAAAGATATCCTCGCGGTTAGCGCGAGTATACTCCAAGGTTAGACCAAGTTAGCATGTCTTCTCGTAGAGGTGCAGTCACTCTTGAAGGTAGGGCTTCTTCTTTCTTGGCGTAGTGGAGATGCTCCAGCTAATCTTGAAGGAACTCAGCGTAGATAGGGGTCGGGTTAGTTTTCTTGACGGTTGAAAAACAACTTCCACGGGTTTAGAGTTAGAGTCTTTCATTAACTTATCCAATTATCTGGCAGTTAGCATTTTATCGATGAGCTGGATGAGGGTGAAAACATATTAGGGGGGGGCTTCCTACGCTGGTTTATCACACGAAGAGTGTTTTTCTAACCAAAGGACCAAGACAATCATACACACAACAAACAGATAAGAACACTCAAAGCAACACACTTAGGGTACTACAATCAATCATCAAACCAGACATGGTAACACAAGTACCCATGGATGACTAATACGCGGGGGTAGCTCAATCAAAGCAATTGAGTTTGTCCTATCCATCCTATAGGTTTGGGGTTGGTCACATATGTTGATGCCTTCATCTAGCTGACATCGACTTCAATAAGGAGCCTTGTAGCAGTTGGTGGTGACGCAGGCCTGATGTTGACTCGTCGATGTTGAGGTGGTGGCGAGATTTGCGTATAACTTCCAGTCCCAACGTCCCGGGGACGTGAGGTCTTCAGAGGGGTAGCTGTCGAGGTACTCCCAAAGTCGACAACTTCTGGTGGCTGGCCTAAAAAAATACTAGTCAATAACTGAGGGATTGATCCTTGACGACTGCAAAAAGGTGCAAGTCCACGGAGGAACAAGGTCAGCTCATCGACAAACTTTGGCGACAACCAAAACATGATATTCCGGTCCATTTATGCGTACGGCTAAGTCGACATCCAATCTTCAATAGCTGCAATTGGAGGTACTTGCGTCTTCACGAGGGATTGATTGATTTTTGAGTTCGAGTCTCCGGTCTGAGTTGGGGACATCGTCCAATATGTAGGTTTGAAGTGGATGGGACAATAGAGTAAGAATTTTCAAACATTCTTGTAAAGCGGAGAGATAAGAATTTAGAAGTTTTGAAGAAATAAGAGGAGTAGAAGCTATGCTTCAGCCTAAAGAAAGAATTTGTTTTGTAAATAGTTTTTCCCAAGTACTTATTTCCTAACTAACGTCCATGCTAACTAAGGTCTCCTACAGTCAGGATGGCTCTGATACCAGCTCTGTGGGGACCCCGGACTAGCTGTCCAAAATCCCTGTTATGTATACAGTTCACGATCCCATGATCAGTGCGTCGTGAACACATAACCGAACTGATATCAAAAATACACCATCCATTACAAAGCGGAATAAGAAAATTACAGTGAGGTCACATGACCATTACTTACATAATAGCCTCGAAGGGCCTAACTAAACATCAGAGTAGCAACATCACTTCAGCAGCGTAGTACCCAAGTCATCTGCCATAACCCTACAGGCAAGTGACTGGGAAGACGTTCCTAGCTCGCATAGACGTCGTCAACTCCTTCTTCATCCGTCGAAGTCCTCCAGGTCTGGCCAAGTAAATAGCCGGGGACAAAGCCGTGAGTACATTTGAATTGTACTCGCAAACCATTTACAAAGTAACATAACAAGGAGAACAAGGTACCGAGGACTAACTAGGAGATCAAGAGGGAATGACCACTTATATAACAAGAATATGTTATGTAGAAGAGAAGAAGTGGTTTAGTGGAGTTAGCATCTCAACTTCATGGGTGAAGGAGATGAGAGAATATATCTAAGACATCACTACTTGACTTCATTTAGAAGGATCTTTCACGACATAAACACTTAGGAAGGGTAGACCCAATTTTTATCAATCCTTTTCCGACCACCTCATTGTGGTCAACAACCATTTTTCCAAGTACTCCATGTACTCCAACACAAAACCCGTTTCTTTCCTTTGTCAAACATTTTCATAAACAAAACACATCGAGGCTAAGCAACAGCCAATCCAACCGTCCATGACCGCGGACACGGCTATTCGAATAGATTTAACTCTGCGAGTGTGCGCACTTTCCCCACAAGATCCGATAAATCCGCCGGGTCATCCCCGGGCCATCATACGAAAGTATGTGGGTATCGGATAACCAGATCGAAGCCTTTCGCTCATTCTAATTAGCAAGAGGTCCTACCCTATGGAGTATGTACCTCCCCGGCACCGTGGCAGCTCACCTCCTTTTGAGCGTGGCTCCACCGCCAAGCCGGGAGACCCATAGTGTCTTCCGGACGGGTCAGCCCCGAAGGCCTCCCGTTATACTATTGTCCCAACTTTGACAACCCGGACTCGGGGGTAACCTTACCCTTGTATAGTTATGCGGTGCCTCATGCTAAAGAGAACGAACGTCGAGCTAAGCCCCGTGCCCATGTTGGAGTAATGTGGTTGCGCTAGTTTGTTGTCATGGGTGAGTACTTAGGCGCCAAAGTTTTCGTAATATCCCAACCACTTTCTTATTCCCAACATTTTTACCAAATCCTTTCCTTTCTCAAATTCTCACTTGGGCATAACATTATACCCAAGGTTTTAACAAAAACTTTTACAACAAGTTAAAAACCTTGAGGGTTTTCCCAACCTAAAGTTTATGTGTGAACTAAGATGCACAATAGCATAAGGATGCCATCATACAATGAAGGGGTGTCAAGGTCATCCATACTCCAATTGAGCATAGAAGGAGATGATCAAAAGTAGAGCAATTTTAATGATATTATCCCAAGTGTTTACTAGAATTAGGATGTCAAAGGCGGTGAAACGTGATTCACATACTTAGAGTGAGTACGCAACATATCGAGAGGGGACAATACACACTTGGTGGCAAGCATGTAAAAGAATCAAGTTAAGCAAACCCAAAGAGACACAAGACATCAAGAAAAACCAAGGATAGAAGGATCTCAACCAAGAACATGGATAATCAAGGAGTCAAAGTAAATGGCTTGCCTTGGCTGGCTAGTCCCTGGTCTTCTTCAACACCTTCTCTAAAATCTTCTCCTTCGGCTTCTCCCACGTTCGTATCTAACGTCGCGAAAAATAACGAGCAACATACAATCAACACATAACTCAAAAATCAAGTTTTAAAAGAATATGGTAAAGCATGCAGGGATGTATGTTGTATCAAAGTAAAAACATGCATTGGCCAAATTTATGAGAAAAAGGGTTGGGGTGGAAATCAATTTTAAAAAAAACAAGTGCTTAAATGGACAACATTTTATGTGACAAACCACTTTTATAAACGATCCAGAATTAGTCTTATCAGGGACCAATATTATTTTTCTCAGATGGACGACATTAAAACAAGATTAACACAATTGGAATCAGTCAAAAATATTAATTCTACGATTTTAGGATTTTCGTGGAGTATGCAGAATACATAGAGCAAGTTAAATGCACTAAAATTCGTATAAAAATCCTAAAAATACGAGGTCAGTGGCATGTGAAAGGTATTCAAATTCTCTTTCTAACGTCACTGGTTTCATTTCATTTGGATTTATAAATCTCGAGATATTAGCAATTTGGTGCTCAGATGTTATTAGAAACAGGAAATTGTTTAAATAAAATTTGAAGAGGGAGTTTGGGCGGGAATCGCTGGGCCGTTTTTCGGAAGGAGATGGGCCGGCCCAGGGAATTGCCACGCGGGCTGGGAAGAAGAAAAAAAAAAGAAAAAGAGAAAGGGAGAGAGGGGCCCGGGCGGGGCCCAGCTGCATGGGCCGACGTGGCCATGCAGCGAACGGGGCATCTCCCTCCTCGCGACCACGCACGCGTGTGCGGCGCTGCAGAGAAGAAAAGGGGGCGACCTGGGCGTACCGGCGGCGAGCTGGGACCGTCGGCGAAGGATGGGCGGTGGTGGCGGCGAGGTGGGGCCGTCCAGGGCGCGTCCAGGGGCGGCTTGGTGGCGCCTCCCTCGTCCTCCACGGCTCCTCCCATGGGCGATCTTCTCACAGCAACTCCCGGCCCGGCGGTGGCGGCGCTGGTCTCCGGTGGTCCTGGGCAGCGAGGAGGGGCAAGTTAGGAGGAGCAGGAGAGGGGGAGCAAGATGGAACGGAGAGGGACGGCGGGAAACGCCGGAACTGGGCGCCGCTTCCATGCCAACCGCCGGTGGCCACGAATGGTGGTGACCACGCCGACGTGCAGCGGCCTGGGGAGCACTCTGGAGCTCGATGCGCGGGCTCTGGGAGGTCGGAGAGGTGGTGGGGTGTGGAGAAGAGGCTGAGCAGGGGCGGGCCTTTTATAGGCAGTGGGAGGACGACGGGTGGTGGCTGTGGCCAATGATGGAGCGCGTGGGGAGGCGTTGGCCAATGCCTGGGCTCGGGGTGACATCGTGGGCGGTGGGAGGAGTGACGTAGGGGTGCTGGCGTCAGCAGGGTGGGGCACAGGCGCGGGAAAGAGGGAGGGGTCGAGCGGGAGAGGGTTCCTGTGTGCATGTGTTTTCGGTTTTAGGGTTTGGGGTCGTGTGGGATGTGGGCTACTCGTCCCTGGGACAAGTTAGAAGGGAGGGAGGGATCAGAGAGGGTCCAAGGGGTGTTTTGGAGGGTTTGGGGTCGGGCCTAGGGGTGTAGGGAGGTTGAGGTGGTGCAAGGTACAAGACCCGGCCATGTTCAAGTAGGAAAGAGAGGGAAAGGAAAGAGAGAGGGTGGATGGTGGTGAGATCAAGTCCATGGAAAGTCAGGGTTTGCACCATTATGCAAGATTTGGGAAGAAACCAAGAGTAGAAGGAGAAGATGGTGGTGGTGGTGATGGTGAGATCCAAAATGAATTTTTGAAGAAATGTCCAAAATGTGGATGAGAGGAGTAGTGGGATTATATGGAAGGTTTTGTATTTGAGCAAGTCAAAAAGGCTAGCAAAAGTTAATTGTTTACCACATAGATATTTTTGGTCAAACAAGAAGAAGGGTAGAACCATTAAGAAATAAATAGAAAAGCTATGTGATGGTGAAAAGGCAAAGGTAGTGATGATAGAGAATAGATGAGTGAGATGTGGTTGATGAACACATGACATTTTTTTAAAAAAATGAATTTAAAAATGGGAGGGGTCTTCACCACTATGAGAGTTAACCCAATTTTGGATAAGGTTCAAAATGATCTTGCCTCGGAGAGAATTTAAAATAGCCACGAATATATTTTGAATGAAAAGGGACTATAGCACAATAAAGCTTAAGTGGAACTTTCTATATAAAAAAAATATTTGGTAAAGCAAAGTGAAAGAAAAGGCATGTATACGAATAACATGCATTTTGGTGAAAATAAAATAAAACAGAGAATAATTATATATAAAATATTTTTGGGTGGAAAATAAGGTGATCTAAAATTCCACTCTCATTCCCTATATTATTTGAGAAAATTATTTGAAAAGATTTGATAAAACTAGAAGTAGCTTCGGGATTAAACTTAGAGAAGAATAAAGCAATATGGTTTTGAGAATGAAAACTAATTTAGAGAGGAGTGATCTCAATGTCAGATGATTATTACACAATGTAGCAATCATCTCCCTACTTGGTTTTGTGAAGAGTAAAGAAAAACAAGAGGTAAAAGAGGAACAAGTGATCTAGAGGTGAAATAGTGGATAGGGTATAAGACCAAGTGAATATAAGAATTTCAAGGGTAGAATGGGACATGCAAGACGTGGAAGTTGTAGAGGATGTCGCAAAGATGAGATCCATGTGTTGAGTTCACAAATAACAGCTTGTGTGTGGCTTAAGAATCAACTCGCCAAAGTTTGAACATTTTAAGCCCGCCAAATCAGATCGTTGACTTGGCTTCAAAACCATCAAGGACAATGGGTAAGAGAGTGATTTGGTTCAAGGAAAAGACATGATTGTGAAGTGCTAATGACAAGGTAGGTCTAGGGCTAGGTGCATTGCCTTGGATGGCAAGGGGTAGCTTAATCCAGGGGCTCCAAGATGGAACCAGGAAATAGATTTAGGACTTAGTCAAAATTGTGAGTCTTAGGGTTTTTGAATAGGGTAAGAGAGAAGGATGTATTAAGGGGTAGATGATCCCAAGTTTTGAAACAAGGATGGGTTGGGCTAGATTGCACCACAAAGATGAATTTTAAGTAGGCACACTCAAGTTGCCATTAGTGGAAAGGTTCAGCCACACATGTGTTTTTGTTAGGTGAGTTGCTTGTTTTACCACTAGGGGGGTGTTCTTTGGTGTAGGTCAAGACAAAACTCAACAAGTAAATCAAGACAAATCATCTACCAACAGTATCAAGGCAATTCACCTTAATTAGTCTATAGAAAAAGTTTTTGTTCCCCCTGATTTTTGAAATAAGGACAACTAATCAAGGTTGAAAAAGTTGGGGTGTTACGGGCATCCCCTTCTTCATCGACAAATTATCAGGTTCCTTCTCTTGAAACTATATTTTTATTCGGTCACATCTTATGTACTTTACTTGGAGCGTCTGTGTGCTTTTATTTTCGTTTTGTTATTTTCATTCTCTGAATAAATACATGCTTGTGTGGGAGAGAGACACGCTCCGCTGGTTCATATGAACACATGTGTTCTTAGCTTTTAATATTCATGGCGAAGGTTGAAACTGCTTCGTTAATTGTTATATGGTTGGAAACGGGAAATGCTACATGTAGTAATTGGTAAAATGTCTTGGATAATGTGATACTTGGCAATTGTTGTGCTCATGTTTAAGCTCTTGCATCATATACTTTGCACCCATTAATGAAGAAATACATAGAGCTTGCTAAAATTTGGTTTGCATATTTGGTCTCTCTAAAGTCTAGATAATTTCTAGTAAAGAGTTTGAACAACAAGGAAGACGGTGTAGAGTCTTATAATGTTTACAATATGTCTTTTATGTGAGTTTTTCTGCACCGGTTCATCCTTGTGTTTGTTTCAAATAACCTTGCTAGCCTAAACCTTGTATCGAGAGGGAATACTTCTCATGCATCCAAAATCCTTGAGCCAACCACTATGCCATTTGTGTCCACCATACCTACTACATGGTATTTCTCCGCCATTCCAAAGTAAATTGCTTGAGTGCTACCTTTAAACAATTCAAAATTTATCACCTCTGATTTGTGTCAATGTTTAATAGCTCATGAGGAAGTATGTCGTGTTTATCTTTCAATCTTGTTGGGCAACTTTCACCAATGAACTAGTGGCTTCATCCGCTTATCTAATAATTTTGCAAAAAGAGCTGGCAATGGGATTCCCAGTCCCAAATTAATTAACAAAAATAGACACTCCTCCATGGTATGTGATTGTTGGACGGCACCCGAAGGATTCGGTTAGCCATGGCTTGAGAAAGCAAAGGTGGGGAGGAGTGTCATCTAAATAAAACTAAAATAAAAAGGCACTCCTTCATGGTATGAGATTGTTGGCGTGTGCACCCGAGGATTCGGTTAGCCATGGTTTGTGAAAGCAAGGTTGGAAGGAGTGCCACCCAAAAATAAAATTTCATGGGAGCCGCTCTTTGAAAGTCTGTCTGGCAAGGGGGTTAGAGTGCCCACTACCATTCGTTGACAACAACAAACACCTCTCAAAACTTTACTTTTATGCTCTCTTCATGTTTTCAAAATAAAAGCTCTAGCACAAATATAGCAATCGATGCTTTCCTCTTTGAAGGACCTTTCTTTTACTTTTATGTTGAGTCAGTTCACCTATTTCTCTCCACCTCAAGAAGCAAACACTTGTGTGAACTGTGCATTGATTCCTACATACTTTCATATTGCACTTGTTATATTACTTTACATTGACACTATCCATGAGATATACATGTTATAAGTTGAAAGCAACCGCTGAAACTTAATCTTCATTTGTGTTGCTTCAATACCTCTACTTTGAATTATTGCTTTATGAGCTAACTCTTATGCAAGACTTATTGATGCTTGTCTTGAAAGTACTATTCATGAAAAGTCTTTGCTTTATGATTCATTTGTTTACTCATGTCATTACCATTGTTTTGATCGCTGCATTCATTACATATGCTTACAATAGTATGATCAAGGTTATGATGGCATGTCACTCCGTAAATTATCTTTGTTATCGTTTACCTGCTCGGGACGAGCGAAACTAAGCTTGGGGATGCTGATACGTCTCCGACGTATCGATAATTTCTTATGTTCCATGCCACATTATTGATGATATCTACATGTTTTATGCATACTTTATGTCATATTTATGCGTTTTCCGGAACTAACCTATTGACGAGATGCCGAAGGGCCAGTTGCTGTTTTCTGCTGTTTTTGGTTTCAGAAATCCTAGTAAGGAAATATTCTCGGAATTGGACGAAATCAAAGCCCAGGGGCCTATTTTTACACGAAGCTTCCAGAAGACCGGAGGACTTACGAAGTGGGGCCACGAGGTGGCCAGACACCAGGGTGGCGCGGCCTGGGCCTTGGCCGCGTCGGCCTGTCGTGTGGGGCCCTCGTGTGGCCCCCTGACCTGCCCTTTCGCCTACTTAAGGTCTCCGTCGCGAAAACCCTATCACGTTCGACGAAACCAGAGAAAACCTTCCAGAGCCGCCGCCATCGCGAAGCCAAGATCTGGGGGACAGGAGTCTCTGTTCCGGCACGCCGCCGGGACGGGGAAGTGCCCCCGGAAGGCTTCTCCATCGACACCACCGCCATCTTCATCAACGCTGTTATCTCCCATGAGGAGGGAGTAGTTCTCCATCGAGGCTCGGGGCTGTACCGGTAGCTATGTGGTTAATCTCTCTCCTATGTACTTCAATACAATAATCTCACGAGCTGCCTTACATGATTGAGATTCATATGATGATGCTTGTAATCTAGATGTCATTATGCTAGTCAAGTGGATTTTACTTATGTGATCTCCGGAGACTCCTTGTCCCACGTGTGTAAAGGTGACAGTGTGTGCACCGTGTGGGTCTCTTAGGCTATATTTCACGGAATACTTATTCGCTGTTATGAATGGCATAGTGAAGTGCTTATTTATATCTCTTTATGATTGCAATGTGTTTTGTATCACAATATATCCGTGTGCTACTCTAGTGATGTTATTAAAGTAGTTTATTCCTCCCGCACGGTGTAATGGTGACAAGTGTGTGCATCGTGTAGTACTTGGCGTAGGCTATGATTGTGATCTCTTGTAGATTATGAAGTTAACTATTGCTATGATAGTATTGATGTGATCTATTCCTCCTTTCGTAGTGTGAAGGTGACGAGTGTGCATGCTATGTTAGTATTTGGTTTGGTTATGTTGATCTCGTTATGCACTCTAAGGTTATTTAAATATGAACATTGAATATTGTGGAGCTTGTTAACTCCGGCATTGAGGGTTCGTGTAATCCTACACGTTAGTGGTGTTCATCATCCAACAAGAGGGTGTAGAGTCTAGCATCTATCTATTTATTCTCGTTATGTGATCAATGTTGAGAGTGTCCACTAGTGAAAGTATGATCCCTAGGCCTTGTTTCTAAATATCGCTATCGCTGCTTGTTTACTCGTTCGTTACATGTTTACTTCCTGCAATATTACTACCATCAACCGCACGCCAGCAAGCACTTTCGGCGCCGTACTACTGCTCATATTCATTCATACCACTTGTATTTCACTATCTCTTCGCCGAACTAGTGCACCTATTAGGTGTGTTGGGGACACAAGAGACTTCTTGCTTTGTGGTTGCAGGGTTGCATGAGAGGGATATCTTTGACCTCTTCCTCCCTGAGTTCGATAAACCTTGGGTGATCCACTTAAGGGAAACTTGCTGCTGTTCTACAAACCTCTGCTCTTGGAGGCCCAACACTGTCTACAAGAATAGAAGCACCCGTAGACATCACTCTTCGATTTCCCCTACATGGTTAGTAACAACGCAAGTACTAGAGGAAGTGGAAGCTTCATTGTTAGAGCAACAAGGCAAGGTATGTAATTCACCACAAGATATAGCAATAGCATGGGTGGGTGAATTACTAGCACTAGCACATGGAATTGTAGAGCAACAAGGCATACAAGGTAGTTCACCATAAGATAAATCAATAGCATGAGTGGGTGAACTAAAAGCACTAGCACATGGAAAAATAGCATTTTGAGAGGTAGTGCTATAGTACTCACATGAGGCTCACAAGATTTTACCTTTGACATGATAGCCTCATGGGCTAACTTTAGCAAATCATGAGATACTAGAAGATCATCATGGGAGCTAGAAAGCTTTCCATGACTTTCTTCCAATTTCTCATAATTGCTTGTTAGCAAAGCAAGTTGAGCCCTTAGCTCAACATTCTCCTTCAAGATGGATGCTTCACAAGAGGTAGAGTTAGTAGCACAAGCATTATCAATTATAGCACAAGGAGAAGGCAACTTAGCAAGCTCTATTAGGTTGAGAGCCTTAAATTGCTCATGTGACTCGGTGAGTTTGATGAGCTCACTCTCAATAGCCCTAGAGCCATTTTTGAGAAGCTCAAAATCCTCAAGGAGTTTAGCATGAGCACTTACTAGCTCAATATTTTTAGTTTGAAAATCATGTGCCACCTCTAAAGCTCTATCACGAGATTCCTTTACTCTAGATAGCTCTAGAGTAAAGGTTTCCTCAAGAGATTCATTGGTGGTTTGTTGTTCTTCAAGAGCTTCACTAAGAGTTGCAATCTCGTTTGCATACTCGCGCTCATGCTCTTCCTTTTTCTCAATAATTTTTGTGCTCTCAATGGCAAAAGCCAAGATTTTCATGAAGTTAGAGCAAGCAAATTTCTTCTTATGAAGAGCATGAAAAACCAACTCACCCATCATGTTTAAGGAAGCAACATTAAGTCCTTCCATATCATCAACCTCATCATCACTAGATATATAGGGTTCCAAGGAAGTAGATACCTTAGACGCCCTAGCCATAAGGCATGTGTGAGAACCGTGAGATGACGAAGATGAACTAGTTGAAGCTCCATCCAAGTTCTTATCTTGGCCCATAGCATCTTCGGTTTCCTCTACATTGTTAGTCACACAAATACTAGAGGAAAGCAAAGTATTTTCATTATGGCAACAAGACAAGGCAAGCATATCATCATGGAATGAAGATATGCAAGGACTACCAACACTAGCATGTAAAGCATTTATAGTGCTATAAGTGTTCAAGTCCAAAGATGAAACATTGGAATGGGATAGGGATGAAGAATCATCAAGAGAAAGCTCACCATCAACAATGCAATGTTCATCACCACTCACCATATCATTACCTTGTGTCTTACCACACATTGGTGAAGTGGAAAGAGTGCGATCATCCTCAATGGTCTTGGACCCACCATATGTATCTCGAAGATTTGTCCAAAACTCATGAGCACTCCGGAAAGGCGCGATGGAGGAGATAACTACATGGCTCACAACACGGCAAAGCACATTAGTAGCTTGAGCATCTAGATAAGAGTTTTTCTTCTCCTCATAAGATGGATTTTGTGGATCCTTAGGAGGAGAAAAACCCATATCAAGAATTTGCTCCATATGTGGGTGCATGCCCCTAAAATAATCAAGCATGTAGAACTTCCAAGCATCATAATTAGTGCCATCAAATGTAAAAGTGGAAATGTGCACTAATCCTCTAGCCGACGTCATTACTCTCTAGGCGGTGAAGCCCAACAAGATAAGAGAGCCCTAGCTCTGATACCAATTGAATGTACAAGGACGTCGCCTAGAGGGGGGTGAATAGGCGGTGTATAAAAACTTCTACTTGAGAGCTAAACTAGGCGGAATAAAACTAAGTGTTTACTAGTTTAGCTCAAAGCCTATCAACTAGGGGTTTGCCTAAGTGCTCCAACAACCTATGCTAGCATGATGAGCAACAAGGTGATAACAAGATAGGTATAGCATCAAGCATGATAGATATCACAATGTAAAGCGCATATGTAAAGGAGCTCGGGTTGAGAAGTAACCGGTGCACGAGGAGACGACGATGTATCCCGAAGTTCACACCCAAGGGTGCTACGTCTCCGTTGGAGCGGTGTGGAGGCACGAGGCACTCCAATGAGCCACTAGGGCCACCGTATTCTCCTCGAGCCTTTCCTCCAAGGAGAAAAGCCTCGATCCACTAAGGGACCCTTGAGGGTGGTCACCGAACCCGTACAAGCTTGGGCAAACTCCCAAGTATCAAGCTTGAGGCAACTCCACAACACGGAGGCTCTCAAGTACAAGGCCACAAGAGGCTACAACACGCCACACCGGCGACAAGGCCACCAAGACACCAACGCGCCACAACCGGCACCAAAACCACAAAGGCTACCACACTACACTAAGGCAACAACGCCACTAAGGCTACCACACCACAAAGGCAACAACGCCACAAAGACGACAAGGCCACAAAGGCTACAAGGCCACAAAAGGCTACAACACCACAAAGTTAACAAGGCCACTAAGGCTACAACACCACCAAGGTCAACATGCCATCTACGAGACCGAAACCCCGGAGAGAACCCAAACCGATGCACCTAATGCAATAGCTAAGAACACCACTAAGATGCCCAAGTTCTTCTCTCCCAAATTCCAACAAAGCTACAAAAGCTATTGGGGGAATAAGGGAGGAAGAACAAATATGAGGAGAAACACCAAGCAACTCCAAGATCTAGATCTAGCAAGATCCCCTCACTTGGAGAGGGATTCAATTGGTGAAGCTCTAGATCTAGATCTCCTCTCTCCTTTCCCCCAAAAATATGCAAGAAATAGTGGGGGATCAAGAGGAGGATCAAACAACTCAAGGTCAACAATGGAGGAGAGAGAATGGAGGGGAAGAAGTGGTTGGATTGGAGGTGGAAGAGAGTATAAATAGGGGGCCCAAAATATAGCTGTTGGAGGCAGAAAAACGGTCAGATCCGTGCCCGAGCGGTACTACCGCTTGTCAAAGCGGTACTACCACTCGCGCGCATAAAAACAGCTAAAACGACGTTTTGGGCAGGTAGTACCGCTTAATGGGCCGGTACTACCGCCCCTGTAAAATCTGCGAAAAAACAAGCACAGGAAAAACCGATCCGGAGAGAGATGGGCTGAGGGAGACGGAGGCTGGGCCGGCGGGGAAGAGCAGCGGCCCATCAGCATGCCCTAGCGAGCGAGGCAGGGGCATCGCGGGACCAGCCGACGCCGGTCAACGCGCGAGCGCGGGCGCACGCGGGATCGAGCAGCCGGCGAGGCCGAGCCGCGGCCGCTCGCGAGCGTGCGGGCGGTGGATGTGGCGCGCAGCTCGGGCCGGGGGCAAGGCGGCGACCCAAGGAGGAGGGAACCGGGTGAGCGTGGGCCGGCCAGCCAGCCAGCGGCTCGTTGCGGGCGCGGGCTGGGCTGCGGAGTGGGGCGCGGTCGGCGGCCCGGTAGGGAGGAGGCCGTGGAGACCGGGCCGAGAGGTTGAAGAAGAAGCTGGGCCGGTACTTCCGGTCCGGTACCGGTCCAGTACCGGCATGCTCTCTCGTGAGCAAAACCGCATGTGCGGTATCCGGGCCGGTACCGCTCGCGGTAGTACCGGCCGGCCCAATACTTCTTTTCCTTTTCTTTTCCAAAAACGTGGCAACCGTAAAATGCATAACTTGAGCTAGGAATCTCGGATTGCGGTGAAACCAATTTTGTTGGAAAGAGAGCGAAGAGAGCTACCACTACACAAGGTGAAAACATGGAAAAGAGTGAGTGATGATTTTCTCATGGTCATAGAGGTGTAACCTCTCAATATGGTATATTGGGAAAATCATCACCCTCGCACATGCAACATGCGATGCATCCGGAATCCGTTTCCGATGAGCTAGAGCTTGTCATGAGAATGAACACAAGCTCTAACCCATCTCATGGATAAGAACCAAGAACAACCAAGAACCACGATGCAATGCATGCAAGGTTTGAGCTCTCTCCGATGATGCGATCCACTATCCTATCGAGCACAAACCTTAACCTTGCGCGTTCCTCTCGAGTCGGCAAGCTCCGTCTTCATCCTCTTCATCATGGTTCATGCCACCGTCTTCCTCCAACCTTCACACCACCGTCTTCTTCGATCTTGTACGCACGCCACCATCTTCATTCATCTTCTACGCCGTCTTCATCTCTCTTCATCTTCTACACCGTCTTCATCTCTCTTCTACACCGTCTTCGTCATTGTACTCCGTCTTCTCCATCTTGCAACCTTGAGTCCAACACATGGCTATGGACTTGACCTAATATTGATTCTCAATGCAACCGTTAGTCCATAGGGATTGTCATCAATTACCAAAACCACACATGGGGTAATGGACATGTTCTTTCAATCTCCCCCATTTTGGTAATTGATGACAATCTCTTTGAGAGGGTTTAAATATGGAATTTAGCGAACAACCCAAGTTGAATATTTAGAACAAACTCCCCCATAATATATGCATGTGTGAATGAACTTGAATTTCATTGCATATACCGGCAATTAAGCCTAGCGGAGTATCCTCTAAATATTCAACCATGCAAAGCAACAAATGCAAGGCATGAAAGGCAAATGCTCAAGAATCAACAAAAGCAAATCCCTTAAACCCTCCAAACTTCTCCCCCATTGGCATCGATTGCCAAAATGGACGAAAGGTTTGGAAGGCCAATATAGTGAGCGTTCCTCCATAAGTTGTGCATTTCTCATAATTGTGAGTGAAATCAAATGCACATATTCAATGACGAATATTCGGAGGAAATCAAACTATATTGAGGATCAAAGATTGCAAGAGGATGTGAAGGTGAGAAAGCTTCGATAAATGAAGCAAGCAATCAATGAACCAACAATATGCTCTAAGTAATATGTGGAAGCTCCCCAAAGTTTGTGCACAAGATAAACAATTTGCATTGAATAATAAGGTGCACAAGCATGGCATCATCACACCCACAAGATCACTCAAAGCTTGTGCCAAAATCAACTATAAGTGCTTGAAGATGCAAATAGGATAAAACGAGCACTCATAGCCAAGTTCTTTGTGGAGTCATCAAAGAGTCAAATAAGAATAAAGGAATGAACTCCAACAAAGAGGGATATCAAAAGATATGCACCATCTCTTATGTATATAAGTTTCTCTAAGTGGAAAACATCACAAAGATATTTATCCACAAAGAAACATGCACACACAAGATAGGTACAAGAGAAATAGAGCAAGATATCCAAAACAAGCATGCTCTAGGACTTATCTCATTTTAGGAAAGTCAAACCAAATATCAAGTAATGAGATAGCCAACTCCCAAAGAAAGCAAGGTTTCAAATAAACCAAACCCTCAATGCTTTTCATGATGGCACAAAAGTACCGAAAAGAAAAGGTTTGTCTTCCAAAGAGAAATTCTTGAAACAAGGGAGTGTTCTAGCAAACATAGGAGAGCTCCACCAAAATTAGTGCACCATTTAGGATTTTGCATTTGAATACAAAATGCACAAATGCGGGATCATCGCTCTACCATTGTTTATCAAAACACTAACAAGGTTCTAGTGAAATAAGGAGATCCATAAGAGGCAAGGAAGACATATGGGAGTTCAACCCACAAGGATAAATTCTTGGCAAGAAATAAAGCAATTGAGCACATGAGCCAAGTGTGAGGATGATTGATGTCTACGGGTGCTTCTATTCTTGTAGACAGTGTTGGGCCTCCAAGAGCAGAGGTTTGTAGAACAGCAACAAGTTTCCCTTAAGTGGATCACCCAAGGTTTATCGAACTCAGGGAGGAAGAGGTCAAAGATATCCCTCTCATGCAACCCTGCAACCACAAAGCAAGAAGTCTCTTGTGTCCCCAACACACCTAATAGGTGCACTAGTTCGGCGAAGAGATAGTGAAATACAAGTGGTATGAATGAATATGAGCGAGTAGTACGGTGCCGAAAAGTGCTTGCCGGCGTGCGGTTGATGGTAGTAATATTGCAGGAAGTAAAGATGCGAGTAGAACAATAAACAAGCAGCGATAGCGATATTTAGGAACAAGGCCTAGGGATCATACTTTCACTAGTGGACACTCTCAACATTGATCACATAACGGAATAAATAGATAGATGCTAGACTCTACACCCTCTTGTTGGATGATGAACACCACTAACTCGTGTAGGATTACACGAACCCTCAATGCCGGAGTTAACAAGCTCCACAATATTCAATGTTCATATTTAAATAACCTTAGAGTGCATAACAGATCAACATAACCAAACCAAGTACTAACATAGCATGCACACCGTCACCTTCACACTACGAAAGGAGGAATAGATCACATCAATACTATCATAGCAATAGTTAACTTCATAATCTACAAGAGATCACAATCATAGCCTACGCCAAGTACTACACGATGCACACACCTGTCACCATTACACCGTGCAGGAGGAATAAACTACTTTAATAACATCACTAGAGTAGCACACAGATAAATTGTGATACAAAACACATTGCAATCATAAAGAGATATAAATAAGCACTTCACTATGCCATTCATAACAGTGAATAAGTATTCTGTGAAATATAGCCTAAGAGACCCACACGGTGCACACACTCGTCACCTTTACACACGTGGGACAAGGAGTCTCCGGAGATCACATAAGTAAAACCCACTTGACTAGCATAATGACATCTAGATTACAAGCATCATCATATGAATCTCAATCATGTAAGGCAGCTCATGAGATTATTGTATTGAAGCACATAGGAGAGAGATGAACCACATAGCTACCGGTACAGCCCCGAGCCTCGATGGAGAACTACTCCCTCCTCATGGGAGATAGCAGCGTTGATGAAGATGGCGGTGGTGTCGATGGAGAAGCCTTCCGAGGGCACTTCCCCGTCCCGGCGGCGTGCCGGAACGAGACTCCTGTCCCCCGGATCTTGGCTTCGCGATGGCGGCGGCTCCGGAAGGTTTTCTCCGGTTTCGTCGAACGTGATAGGGTTTTCGCGACGGAGACCTTAAGTAGGCGGAAGGGCGGCGTCGGAAGGGGTCCGGGACCACCGGACACTAGGGCGGCGCGCCCTCCTCGGGCCGCGCCGCCACCATGTGTGGGCCCCCTGTGGCCCCTCTCCGGCGGCTCTTGGGTGTTCTGGAAGCTCCGGAGATTCTAAGATGTCGGGCGTTGATTTCGTCCAATTCCGAGAATATTTCCTTACTAGGATTTCGAAACCAAAAATAGCGAAAAACGAAGAACGGCCCTTCGGCATCTCATCAATAGGTTAGTTCCGGAAAACGCATAATAATGACATAAAGTATGCATAAAACATGTAGATATCATCAATAATGTGGCATGGAACATAAGAAATTATCGATATGTCGGAGACGTATCAGCATCCCCAAGCTTAGTTCTCGCTCGTCCCGAGCGTGTAAACGATAACAAAGATAATTTCTAGAGTGACATGCCATCATAACCTTGATCATACTATTGTAAGCATATGTAATGAATGCAGCGATCAAAACAATGGTAATGACATGAGTAAACAAATGAATCATAAAGCAAAGACTTTTCATGAATAGTACTTCAAGAGAAGCATCAATAAGTCTTGCATAAGAGTTAGCTCGTAAAGCAATAATTCAAAGTAGAGGTATTGAAGCAACACAAAGGAAGATTAAGTTTCAGCGGTTGCTTTCAACTTATAACATGTATATCTCATGGATATTGTCAATGTAAAGTAATATAACAAGTGCAATATGCAAGTATGTAGGAATCAATGCACAGTTCACACAAGTGTTTGCTTCTTGAGGTGGAGAGAGATAGGTGAACTGACTCAACATAAAAGTAAAAGAAAGGCCCTTCGCAGAGGGAAGCAGGGATTAAATCATGTGCTAGAGCTTTTTAAGTTTTGAAATCATATAGAGAGCATAAAAATAAAGTTTTGAGAGGTGTTATTTTGTTGTCAACGAAATGGTAATGGGTACTCTAACTACCTTATCATCCAGACTTTCAAGAGCGGCTCCCATGAAGTATGTTATCTCTACCAGCAAGGTAGATCATCCCTCTTCTCTTTTGTTTA
Organism: Lolium rigidum; assembly: GCF_022539505.1. Taxonomy (NCBI): domain Eukaryota; kingdom Viridiplantae; phylum Streptophyta; class Magnoliopsida; order Poales; family Poaceae; genus Lolium; species Lolium rigidum. The sequence continues at coordinate 112,781,213 of NC_061514.1, forward strand.
CACATGTACTTTAGTTTTTCTTTATTTATTTTATGGATAACACTCCTATCAACCTTTTGCTTACACAAGCCATGGCTAACCGAATCCTCGGGTGCCTTCCAACATTCACATACCATGAAGGAGTGTCTATTTGCAAAATTAAGTTGCTTACTGATGAATCAGAGCAAAACACGTGAAGAGAATTATTAATGAAAGTTAATTAATTGGAGCTGGGAACCCCATTGCCAGCTCTTTTTGCAAAATTATTGGATAAGCGGATGAGCCACTAGTCCATTGTGAAAGTCTGTCAAAAGTAAATGACAAGATCGAAAGATAAAACACCACATACTTCCTCATGAGCTATAAAACATTGACACAAATAAGAGGTAATAGCTTTTGAATTGTTTAAAGGTAGCACATGAAGTATTTGCTTGGAATGGCGGAGAAATACCATGTAGTAGGTAGGTATGGTGGACACAAATGGCATAGTGGTTGGCTCAAGGATTTTGGATGCATGAGAAGTATTCCCTCTCGATACAAGGTTTAGGCTAGCAAGGTTATTTGAAACAAACACAAGGATGAACCGGTGCAGCAAAACTCACATAAAAGACATATTGTAAACATTATAAGACTCTACACCGTCTTCCTTGTTGTTCAAACTCTTTACTAGAAATTATCTAGACCTTAGAGAGACCAATTATGCAAACCAAATTTTAGCAAGCTCTATGTATTTCTTCATTAATGGGTGCAAAGTATATGATGCAAGAGCTTAAACATGAGCACAACAATTACCAAGTATCAAATTATTCAAGACATTTTATCAATTACTACATGTAGCATTTCCCGTTTCCAACCATATAACAATTAACGAAGCAGTTTCAACCTTCGGCATGAACATTAAAAGCTAAGAACACATATGTTCATATGAACCAGCGGAGCGTGTCTCTCTCCCACACAAGCATTTATTAAAAAAAAAAACAAAAACAAAAGCACACAGACGCTCCAAGTAAAGTACATAAGATGTGACCGAATAAAAATATAGTTTCAAGGGAGGAACCTGATAAATTTGTCGATGAAGAAGGGGATGCCTTGGGCATCCCCAAGCTTAGATGCTTGGGTCTTCTTGAAATATGCAGGGATGAACCACCGGGGCATCCCCAAGCTTAGACTCTTCACTCTTCTTGATCATAGTATATCATCCTCCTCTCTTGACCCTTGAAAACTTCCTCCACACCAAACTCGAAACAAACTCATTAGAGGGTTAGTGCATAATAAAAAATTCACATGTTCAGAGGTGACACAATCATTCTTAACACTTCTGGACATTGCACAAAGCTACTGGAAGTCAATGGAACAAAGAAATCCATCCAACACAGCAAAAGAGGCAATGCGAAATAAAAGACAGAATCTGTCAAAACAGAACAGTCCGTAAAGACGAATTTTAAAGTGGCACCAGACTTGCTTAGATGAAAATTCTCAAATTGAATGAAAGTTGCGTACATATCTGAGGATCACGCACGTAAATTGGCAGATTTTTCTGAGTTACCTACAGAGAATTCTGCTCAGATTCGTGACAGACAGAAATCTGTTTCTGCGCAGTAATCCAAATCTAGTATGAACCTTGCTATCAAAGACTTTACTTGGCACAACAATGCAATAAAATAAAGATAAGGAGAGGTTGCTACAGTAGTAACAACTTCCAAGACTCAAATATAAAAAAAGTACTGTAGTAAAATAAACACATGGGTTATCTCCCAAGAAGTTCTTTCTTTATAGCCATTAAGATGGGCTCAGCAATTTTAATGATGCACTCGCAAGAAAGAGGAGTTGAAGCAAAAGAGAGCATCAAAAAGAAAATTCAAAACACATTTAAGCCTAACATGCTTCCTATGCATAGGAATCTTGTAAATAAACAAGTTCATGAAGAGCAAAGTAACAAGCATAGAAAGATAAAACCAGTGTAACTTCAAAAATTTCAGCATATAGAGAGATGTTTTAGTAACATGAAAATTTCTACAACCATATTTTCCTCTCTCATAATAACTTTCAGTAGCATCATGAGAAAACTCAAAAATATAAGTATCACATAAAACATCTTTATTCACATGCATAAAAGTATCATTACCCTCCACATAAGCATAGTCAATTTTATTGGTAATAGTGGGAGCAAATTCAACAAAGTAGCTATCATTATTATTCTCATCATCAAATATAGGAGGAATATTGTAATCATAATCAAATTTATCCTCCATAACAGGCGGTACTAAAAGACTACTATCATTATAATCATCATAAATAGGAGGCAAAGTATCATCAAAGTAAATTTTCTCCTCAATGCTTGGGGGACTAAAAATATCATGCTCATCAAAGCCAGCTTCCCCAAGCTTAAAATTTTCCATATCATTAGCAACAATGGTGTTCAAAGCGTTCATACTAATATGTTCCATAGGTTTTTTAATTTTCGCATCAAACCATCCATGTCTTAAATCAGGAAATAGAATAAGAAGCTCATTGTTGTCCATTATGCCAAACTAGTGTAAACAAGAAACAAAAAGATGCAATTGCAGGATCTAAAGGAAATAGCTTCGAGCACACACACAATGGCGCCGGAAAAGTACTTTACCCGGGACCGGAGTATGAGAGCCTTTTACCTTTCCTCCCCGACAACGGCGCCGGAAAAGTGCTTGATGTCTACGGGTGCTTCTATTCTTGTAGACAGGTGTTGGGCCTCCAAGAGCAGAGGTTTGTAGAACAGCAGCAAGTTTCCCTTAAGTGGATCACCCAAGGTTTATCGAACTCGTGGAGGAAGAGGTCAAAGATATCCCTCTCATGCAACCCTACAACCACAAAGCAAGAAGTCTCTTGTGTCCCCAACACACCTAATAGGTGCACTAGTTCGGCGAAGAGATAGTGAAATACAAGTGGTATGAATGAATATGAGCGATGAGTACGGCGCGTGAAAAGTGCTTGTCGGCGTGCGCTTGATGGTAGTAATATTGCAGGAAGTAAAGATGCGATAGAACAACAAACAAGCAGCGATAGCAGTATTTAGGAACAAGGCCTAGGGATCATACTTTCACTAGTGGACACTCTCAACATTGATCACATAACAGAATAAATAGATAGATGCTAGACTCTACACCCTCTTGTTGGATGATGAACACCACTAACCGTGTAGGATTACACGAACCCTCAATGCCGGAGTTAACAAGCTCCACAATATTCAATGTTCATATTTAAATAACCTTAGAGTGCATAACAGATCAACATAACCAAACCAAGTACTAACATAGCATGCACACTCGTCACCTTCACACTACGAAAGGAGGAATAGATCACATCAATACTATCATAGCAATAGTTAACTTCATAATCTACAAGAGATCACAATCATAGCCTACGCCAAGTACTACACGATGCATACACTGTCACCATTACACCGTGCAGGAGGAATAAACTACTTTAATAACATCACTAGAGTAGCACACAGATAAATTGTGATACAAAACACATTGCAATCATAAAGAGATATAAATAAGCACTTCACTATGCCATTCATAACGAGTGAATAAGTATTCCGTGAAATATAGCCTAAGAGACCCACACGGTGCACACACTCGTCACCTTTACACACGTGGGACAAGGAGTCTCCGGAGATCACATAAGTAAAACCCACTTGACTAGCATAATGACATCTAGATTACAAGCATCATCATATGAATCTCAATCATGTAAGGCAGCTCATGAGATTATTGTATTGAAGCACATAGGAGAGAGATGAACCACATAGCTACCGGTACAACCCCGAGCCTCGATGGAGAACTACTCCCTCCTCATAGGAGACAGCAACGTTTATGAAGATGGCGGTGGTGTCGATGGAGAAGCCTTCCGGGGGCACTTCCCTGTCCCGGCGGCGTGCCGAAACAGAGACTCCTGTCCCCCAGATCTTGGCTTCGCGATGGCGGCGGCTCTGGAAGGTTTTCTCTGGTTTCGTCGAACGTGATAGGGTTTTCGCGACGGAGACCTTAAGTAGGCGGAAGGGCGGCGTCAGAAGGGGTCTGGGGCCACCAGACACTAGGGCGGCGCGCCCCCTCCTGGGCCACGCCGCCACCATGTGTGGGCCCCCTGTGGCCCCTCTCTGGCGGCTCTCGGGTGTTCTGGAAGCTCCCGGGGATTCTAAGATGTTGGGCGTTGATTTCGTCCAATTCCGAGAATATTTCCTTACTAGGATTTCTGAAACCAAAAACAGCAGAAAACAGCAACTGGCCCTTCGGCATCTCGTCAATAGGTTAGTTCTGGAAAACGCATAATAATGACATAAAGTATGCATAAAACATGTAGATATCATCAATAATGTGGCATGGAACATAAGAAATTATCGATACGTCGGAGACGTATCAATGATCCGGAACAATACCACACAATTTATTACCAATTGTCCATGGACAAGAGGTATTTAGGAAGTACTTCCATATGGTAGTTTGTGAGTATGTCCAAGATCATCTTCACAAGAAACAAAGCATATGGTAGAGTGGGATTTGTTTGAGCACACATGTCACATAGGAGCAAGATAATCTATAATATCAATTCTATGTGACAAAACCTCAAATGTTCACATTTTCTAGGCTTGTAAAATGCACAAAGCACAATACTCCCCCATAATGTGATAAAGACATTTTTCGTGCAAGAGGCAAATAAGAACCAAGTGAGATAATTAATGGACATTATAGAATTTGAATTCATCATGTCGCACATTTTAGGATTGTGAAGTGCACAAAGCATATCACTCCCCCAAAATGGGATAGTCCACTAATTTCTCACATGAGCCAACAACTAAGATATCAATAAGATGCAATAGGCTCAACAAAGGACAATTGTACATGATGTGCCACCCAACATATATAATCAAGCAAGCAAGATAAGCAAGTAGAAGGCACAACATACACAACCACATGCAAGGTACAAAACCAACACATGTAAAAGGGGAGCGAGTAACTTTCAATGTAAAGGAGTTGAGGACTCGTTACGCAAGGAGGAGCATGGGTAAAGGATGAAAGGAATTGTACTTGACTTGAGGAAGTGCGAATGATGAAGATCCCCCAAGTCTTCATGAACTAGTCAAGCCTCCATGCCCTCCACATGTACCTATTGATCAAATTTTGGCTTGTTGGTCCCCAACCAAGTTGGGTCCTAAGAAGTTAGTCACAATAGGCTTAGCAACCCAAATGGTTCTTTTGACGAAACCACTTTGGGTGCCAACATATTTGGCAAACACATTGCCAACCTTATCCTTACGTAGAGAATAAGCACCATGGATCAAGATAGGGTTGGATGAGTTACCAATAGTGCAAAAAGGAGGAGATGTGGCCCTTCTCATGGCATATGTAGCATGTTCTTCTCTTCTCCTTCCTCTCACTTGATTTCTCCACAACGGGAGCCTTGGCTTGATCCTTCTTGGGTAGCGGCCTTTCTTCATGTCGAGGTAGACCTTGAGCTTGGCCTTGAGGCCGCTTCCCTTGTTTCTTCTCGCCAAGTGGCTTCTTCTTCAAGGGGCACGATCTAACATGATGCCCTTCAATTAATCTTGCACTTGAAGCACACAATCTTGGCGGGGTCCTTCACATGCCCATGGCCCTTCTTCCGCTTGTGCGTGGTGGACTTGTTATTGTTGTTGGAGTTGAATCCAAGTCCACTCTTGTCATTGGGGGATTGCTTCCCTTCATGACCCTTTACCAAGTCCTTCTTCAAAGAAGATACTTGGGCCTCTAGCTCTTCGATTTCCCCTACATGGTTAGTAACAACGCAAGTACTAGAGGAAGTGGAAGCTTCATTGTTAGAGCAACAAGGCAAGGTATGTAATTCACCACAAGATATAGCAATAGCATGGGTGGGTGAATTACTAGCACTAGCACATGGAATTGTAGAGCAACAAGGCATACAAGGTAGTTCACCATAAGATAAATCAATAGCATGAGTGGGTGAACTAAAAGCACTAGCACATGGCAAAATAGCATTTTGAGAGGTAGTGCTATAGTACTCACATGAGGCTCATAAGATTTTACCTTTGACATGATAGCCTCATGGGCTAACTTTAGCAAATCATGAGATACTAGAAGATCATCATGGGAGCTAGAAAGCTTTCCATGACTTTCTTCCAATTTCTCATAATTGCTTGTTAGCAAAGCAAGTTGAGCCCTTAGCTCAACATTCTCCTTCAAGATGGATGCTTCACAAGAGGTAGAGTTAGTAGCACAAGCATTATCAATTATAGCACAAGGAGAAGGCAACTTAGCAAGCTCTATTAGGTTGAGAGCCTTAAATTGCTCATGTGACTCGGTGAGTTTGATGAGCTCACTCTCAATAGCCCTAGAGCCATTTTTGAGAAGCTCAAAATCCTCAAGGAGTTTAGCATGAGCACTTACTAGCTCAATATTTTTAGTTTGAAAATCATGTGCCACCTCTAAAGCTCTATCACGAGATTCCTTTACTCTAGATTGCTCTAGAGTAAAGGTTTCCTCAAGAGATTCATTGGTGGTTTGTTGTTCTTCAAGAGCTTCACTAAGAGTTGCAATCTCGTTTGCATACTCGCGCTCATGCTCTTCCTTTTTCTCAATAATTTTTGTGCTCTCAATGGCAAAAGCCAAGATTTTCATGAAGTTAGAGCAAGCAAATTTCTTCTTATGAAGAGCATGAAAAACCAACTCATCCATCATGTTTAAGGAAGCAACATTAAGTCCTTCCATATCATCAACCTCATCATCACTAGATATATAGGGTTCCAAGGAAGTAGATACCTTAGACGCCCTAGCCATAAGGCATGTGTGAGAACCGTGAGATGACGAAGATGAACTAGTTGAAGCTCCATCCAAGTTCTTATCTTGGCCCATAGCATCTTCGGTTTCCTCTACATTGTTAGTCACACAAATACTAGAGGAAAGCAAAGTATTTTCATTATGGCAACAAGACAAGGCAAGCATATCATCATGGAATGAAGATATGCAAGGACTACCAACACTAGCATGTAAAGCATTTATAGTGCTATAAGTGTTCAAGTCCAAAGATGAAACATTGGAATGGGATAGGGATGAAGAATCATCAAGAGAAAGCTCACCATCAACAATGCAATGTTCATCACCACTCACCATATCATTACCTTGTGTCTTACCACACATTGGTGAAGTGGAAAGAGTGCGATCATCCTCAATGGTCTTGGACCCACCATATGTATCTCGAAGCTTTGTCCAAAACTCATGAGCACTCCGGAAGGCGCGATGGAGGAGATAACTACATGGCTCACAACACGGCAAAGCACATTAGTAGCTTGAGCATCTAGATAAGAGTTTTTCTTCTCCTCATAAGATGGATTTTGTGGATCCTTAGGAGGAGAAAAACCCATATCAAGAATTTGCTCCATATGTGGGTGCATGCCCCTAAAATAATCAAGCATGTAGAACTTCCAAGCATCATAATTAGTGCCATCAAATGTAAAAGTGGAAATGTGCACTAATCCTCTAGCCGACGTCATTACTCTCTAGGCGGTGAAGCCCAACAAGATAAGAGAGCCCTAGCTCTGATACCAATTGAATGTACAAGGATGTCACCTAGAGGGGGGTGAATAGGCGGTGTATAAAAACTTCTACTTGAGAGCTAAACTAGGCGGAATAAAACTAAGTGTTTACTAGTTTAGCTCAAAGCCTATCAACTAGGGGTTTGCCTAAGTGCTCCAACAACCTATGCTAGCATGATGAGCAACAAGGTGATAACAAGATAGGTATAGCATCAAGCATGATAGATATCACAATGTAAAGCGCATATGTAAAGGAGCTCGGGTTGAGAAGTAACCTAGGTGCACGAGGAGACGACGATGTATCCCGAAGTTCACACCCAAGGGTTCTACGTCTCCGTTGGAGCGGTGTGGAGGCACGAGGCACTCCAATGAGCCACTAGGGCCACCGTATTCTCCTCGAGCCTTTCCTCCAAGGAGAAAAGCCTCGATCCACTAAGGGACCCTTGAGGGTGGTCACCGAACCCGTACAAGCTTGGGCAAACTCCCAAGTATCAAGCTTGAGGCAACTCCACAACACGGAGGCTCTCAAGTACAAGGCCACAAGAGGCTACAACACGCCACACCGGCGACAAGGCCACCAAGACACCAACGCGCCACAACCGGCGCCAAAACCACAAAGGCTACCACACTCCACTAAGGCAACAACGCCACTAAGGCTACCACACCACAAAGGCAACAACGCCACAAAGACGACAAGGCCACAAAGGCTACAAGGCCACAAAAGGCTACAACACCACAAAGGTAACAAGGCCACTAAGGCTACAACACCACCAAGGTCAACATGCCCTCTACGAGACCGAAACCCCGAAGAGAACCCAAACCGATGCACCTAATGCAATGGCTAAGAATACCACTAAGATGCCCAAGTTCTTCTCTCCCAAATTCCAACAAAGCTACAAAAGCTATTGGGGGAATAAGGGAGGAAGAACAAATATAAGGAGAAACACCAAGCAACTCCAAGATCTAGATCTAGCAAGATCCCCTCACTTGGAGAGAGATTCAATTGGTGAAGCTCTAGATCTAGATCTCCTCTCTCCTTTCCCCCAAAAATACGCAAGAAATAGTGGGGGGGATCAAGAGGAGGATCAAACAACTCAAGGTCACAATGGAGGAGAGAGATTGGAGGGAAAGAAGTGGTTGGGTCGGAGGTGGAAGAGAGGTATAAATAAGGGGTCCAAAATATAGCTGTTGGAGGCAGAAAAACGGTCAGATCCGCGCCCGAGCGGTACTACCGCTTGTCAAAGCGGTACTACCACTCGCGCGCATAAAAACTGCTAAAAAGACGTTTTGGGCCGGTAGTACCGCTTAATGGGCCGGTACTACCGCCCCTGTAAAATCTGCAGAAAAACAGCACAGGAAAAACCGATCTGGAGAGAGATGGGCTGAGGGAGACGGAGGCTGGGCCGGCGGGGAAGAGCAGCGGCCCAGCAGCATGCCCTAGCGAGCGAGGCAGGGGCATCGCGGGACCAGCGACGCTGGTCAACGCGCGAGCGCGGGCGCACGCGGGATCGAGCAGCGGCGAGGCTGAGCTGCGGCTGCTCGCGATCGTGCGGGCGGTGGATGTGGCGCGCAGCCTGGGCCGGGGGCAAGGCGGCGGCCCAAGGAGGAGGGAACCGGGCGAGCGTGGGCCAGCCAGCCAGCGGCCTGTTGCGGGCGCGGCTGGGCTGCGGAGTGGGGCGCGGTCGGCGGCCTGGTAGGGAGGAGGCTGTGGAGACTGGGCTGAGAGGTTGAAGAAGAAGCTGGGCCGGTACTTCCGGTCTGGTACCGGTCCAGTACCGGCATGCTCTCTGTGAGCAAAACCGCATGTGCGGTATCTGGGCCGGTACCGCTCGCGGTAGTACCGGCCGGCCCAATACTTCTTTTCCTTTTCTTCTCCAAAAACGTGGCAACCGTAAACTGCATAACTTGAGCTAGGAAACTCGGATTGCGGTGAAACCAATTTTGTTGGAAAGAGAGCGAAGAGAGCTACCACTACACAAGGTGAAAAAATGGAAAAGAGAGAGTGATGATTTTCTCATGGTCATAGAGGTGTAACCTCTCAATATGGTATATTGGGAAAATCATCACCCTCGCACATGCAACATGCGATGCATCCGGAATCCGTTTCCGATGAGCTAGAGCTTGTCATGAGAATGAACACAAGCTCTAACCCATCTCATGGATAAGAACCAAGAACAACGAAGAACCACGATACAATGCATGCAAGGTTTGAGCTCTCTCCGATGATGCGATCCACTATCCTATCGAGCACAAACCTTAACCTTGCGCGTTCCTCTCGAGTCGGCAAGCTCCGTCTTCATCCTCTTCATCATGGTTCATGCCACCGTCTTCCTCCAACCTTCACGCCACCGTCTTCTTCGATCTTGTACGCATGCCACCGTCTTCATTCATCTTCTACGCCGTCTTCATCTCTCTTCATCTTCTACACCATCTTCATCTCTCTTCGACACCGTCTTCGTCATTGTACTCCGTCTTCTCCATCTTGCAACCTTGAGTCCAACACATGGCTATGGACTTGACCTAAGATTGATTCTCAATGCAACCGTTAGTCCATAGGGATTGTCATCAATTACCAAAACCACACATGGGGTAATGGACATGTTCTTTCAGCCGGCCACCCCTCCCCTCTTTATATAGTGGGGAGGGTCGGTTGGCGTGTCCCCTCCACGTCCAAACCCATCTAGGGCCGGCCAAAGGGGGAGGGGGGAACTTTCCTTCCCCCAAAACCTTCCAATTTTAGGGTTTCCCCTAAACCCTAGGGTTGTGGCCGGCTTGGGCCTTTAGGGCTTGGTGCGCCTGGCCCATTAGGGCAAGGCAGCACCCCCTTGGCCCAAGTGGCCCCTCCCGGGGTCGTGGGCCCACTAGGGGTCCCTCCGGAACCTTCTAGAACCTTCTCGGTCTTCCACCGGAAAATCCTGAACTTTTCCGAACCCCGAAATTAATTTCCCTTATATGAATCTTATTCTCCGGACCATTCCGGACCTCCTCGTGATGTCCTGGATCCCATCCGAGACTCCGAACAAACTTCGGTCTCCATCTCATATTCCGAATCTACTTATGCGACATCGAACCTTAAGCGCGTCACCCTACGGTTCGTGAACTATGCAGACATGGTCGAGACTCCTCTCCGACCAATAACCAATAGCGGGATTTGGAGATCCATAATGGCTCCCACACATTCAACGATAACTTAGTGATCGATTGAACCATTTACATACGATGCCAATTCCCTTTGTCACGCGATATTTTACTTGTCCGAGGTTCGATCATCGGTATCTCCATACCTTGTTCAACCTCGTTACCGACAAGTACTCTTTACTCGTACCGTGGTATGTCATCTCTTATGATCCAATCATATGCTTGCAAGCTAATCGAACGACATTCCACCGAGAGGGCCCAGAGTATATCTATCCATCATCGGGATGGACAAATCCCACTATTGATCCATATGCCTCAACTCACACTTTCCGAATACTTAATCCCATCTTTATAACCACCCATTTACGCAATGGCGTTTGATGTAATCAAAGTACCCTTCCGGTGTAAGTGATTTACATGATCTCATGGTCGAAGGACTTAGACAACTATGTATCGAAAGCTTATAGCAAATTGAACTTAATGACTTGATCTTATGCTACGCTCATTTGGGTGTGTGTCCATTATATCATTCAACCAATGACATAACCTTGTTATTAATAACATCCAATGTTCATGATCACGAAACCATGATCATCCATTAATCAACAAGCTAGTTATACAAGAGGCTTACTAGGGACTCCTTGTTGTTTACATAACACACATGTATCAATGTTTCGGTTAATACAATTATAGCATGGTATGCAAACATTATCATAAACACAAAGATATATTATAATAACCATTTTATTATTGCCTCTTGGGCATATCTCCAACACCTTTGCATGAGTAGGTGTATGTGAAGCAACCCCCGGGGTTCGAGGACCCCCATTTCCCGGACCATGTCTTCAAGCTTAATAAGGCTCTATATGGTCTCAAACAAGCTCCTAGAGCTTGGTATGAGCACCAAGGGAATTGCTTGAATACCGTGGTTTCGAAGTGGGGAAAATCGATCCCACTCTTTTTACTAATAAAGTCAATGGGGAGCTCTTCATATGCCAACTCTATGTAGATGACATTATTTTTGGCTCAACTAACACAAAGTTTAATGATGAGTTTGCCAAGTTGATGACAAATAGGTTCGAGATGTCCCTGATGGGGGAGCTCAAGTTCTTTCTTGGATTCGAGATCAAGCAAATGCGTCAAGGCACCTTCATCAATCAAGCAAAGTACGTTCAAGACATGCTCAAGCGCTTTGATATGAAGGGGGCCAACGGTATAGGAACCCCAATGCATCTAAAATGTCAACTCACCCTCGACGAGACCGGCAAGGCGGTGGACCCCAAGCTCTACCGTTCGATGATAGGTTCGCTTCTCTACCTTTGTGCTTCTCGTCCGGACATCATGTTAAGTGTGGGTATGTGCGCACGGTTTCAAGCGAATCCGAAGGAAAGCCATATCATGGCGGTGAATTTGATCTTTCGATATTTAGTTGATACCCCAAACTTCGGTCTATGGTATCCAAGGGACACGGACTTCTCATTGGTTGGCTTCACCGATTCGGATTGGGCGGGAGACAAGGTTGATAGAAAGTCTACATCCGGCGCTTGTCACTTCCTTGGGAGGTCCTGCAAAATTGTGTCTCTCTCTCCACCGCGGAAGCCGAGTATATATGTTGTCGCGGCGAGTAGTTGTGCACAAATCTTATGGATGAGGCAAACCTTGCGGGACTATGGGCTTGAGTATAGCAAGGTCCCTCTATTGTGTGATAATGAGAGCGCCACCAAGATCGCCTATAATTCGGTACTCCATGGCAAGACGAAGCACATTGAGATAAGGAATCACTTCATCCGGGATCACATTGCTCAAGGAGATATTGTCCTATCCTTTATTGGCACTAAGGAGCAATTGGCGGACATCTTCACAAAGCCCTTGGATGAGAAGCGTTTCATTGAGGCATGAGCTAAATATCATAGATCTGTCGAACTTCGCTTGACTGTCGTGCGCACATACCTATATCTAGCTAAATGTATTGATGAAAAGCACGCATGAACATAGGGGGAGTGCGGTTTAAACTTATTGAGCTATCCCTCCACCCATAATGCATAAAGAAATCCAAAACATACTCTATTTGTCAAATAAGTGACTAATGAGCTTCATGTTGAGTCTTAGTGGTGAGTCCTAGATATATCTACGCGACGTCACGCTATTATACTCTTACACGGTGGCTTCGGCCACCAACCTCCTCCTTGAGGAGTTTTTGGTTCTCTTTGGTTCTTTTTTACTTTCTTTTGTTTTCTCTTCATTTGCCTTTGTTTTCTCTTTCTCCGTGTTCTTTGTGGGAGTTTCACCCAAGCTTGGCTTCTCATGTTGATTCTTGCAAGCTTGGTTGAGTAGTACCTTACCGGTCCTTGGGGCGCTAGCATGCTTCTTCTCCCTTTTTGGTGTTCCGATGCCAAAGGGGAGAAGTTGATCTATTAGGACGGGTATTTGCATGGGGATGCCAAGGGCTTGGTGCTTCATTTTGGTTTTCAGGCCTTGGCATCATGTTTTATCCCTAGTTATTCGAGAACTTATTCGTATGCTTGCTACTCTATTCGTGGATCTCCCCGGTTTGTAATAAGACTTATTCGTGGTAGCCTATATTGGTCTTCGTTGATTATCTATGGCTGGCTACACCAATCCTATGGAGGCATTTATTAGGAGTTTGGGTTTTCTCAAGGCAAAGGTATGACAAATCCACCCAAAGCTCTTTGTGTTGCCATATGTTGCCTCCATAGTGTGCATATGCTATATGAACATGTCAAGTATCCTTGTTGCATATGTGCATGGTTTGTAGAATCTAGGGGGAGTTGTTTCTCTAGGATGTGTGCATTTGTATTCAAATGCATATTCCAAATATACACACATCTAGGGGGAGCTCCGTCTACCTTTTGCAAATCTAGAACCTTATCATAATATCTTATGCTATATTCACTACAAGAAAAGTTCTGATAGACAACGTCCCAAAATCGTCCACTAAGGGGTATTTTTCGTCGCCTATGGGCCTAACCCGACGATATGGGTTCTGTTGTCGAAACTGCGTCAGGCAAAGTCCTACGACGTTTTTTCGGTCCGTCGCGTTTGGGCGCCCTTCCGCCACGGAATATTGGACCGTTGCGCAAGTGTTTTCGGGAGCCCGTTGACTGGCGACGTCATGCAAGCCGACACGTGGCGGACACCGTTAGTCGGCGGTTAACGGCGTTAACCGGCTGAAACCCCGTGGTAGATGGTAGGCCCAGACGAGGCCTGCCACGTCTTAAGCGGGCCGGCCCATTAAGTTTGCGGGCCGGGCCAGCTGACTTAGTTTGATCGGTCAACTATATATCTGGGCTGGTCCATTATGTACGTGGTCCAGGCCTAACCTCTAAGGTTGACTGGTCAAAACTTAAATGGCCGGCCCACTAAGCAAGTGGGCCGGGCCGAATGCACACGTTTGACCGGTCAACAGGCAAAAGGGCCGACCCACAAGGCATGTGGGGCCCACTTTCCAGTTATCGGGCCGGCCCATTTAACAAGTGGGGTCACCTTAAAGCAACTGGGCCGGCCCAAGAAGCTAGTGGGCCGGTCCAATTAGCATGTGGGACCCACTTTCCAGTTAAAGGGCCGGCCCATTTAGTATGTGGGGTCCACCGTATAGCAAGTGGGCCGGCCCAACAAGATAGTGGGCCGGGCCAAAAACACAGGTGGGTCCCACTTTCCTATTAAAGGGCCGGCCCATTTAGTATGTGGGGTCCACCATATAGCAAGTGGGCTGGCCCAACAAGATAGTGGGCCGGGCCAAAAACACGAGTGGGTCCCACTTTCCTGTTAAAGGGCCGGCCCATTTAGTATGTGGGGTCCACCATATAGCAAGCGGGCCGGCCCAACAAGATAGTGGGCCGGCCCAAAACACAGGTGGGTCCCACTTTCCTGTTAAAGGGCCGGCCCATTTAGTATGTGGGCCCACCATACAGCAAGTGGGCTGGCCCAACAAGATACTGGGCCGGCCCAATAAGCAGGTGGGGCCCACAAAAGCAATTGGGCTGGCCCAACAAGTTAGTGGGCCGGCCCAATAAGCTTGTGGGGCACGCTTTTCTGTTACAGGGCCGGCCCAGTAGTGGGTGGGGTCCACCTTAAAGCAAGTGGGCCGGGAACGTGGGGTCCACCATAAATCAAGTGGGCTGGCCCAATAATAAAGTGGGCCAGCCCGTTTAGTTGCTGTTTATATGCCGGCATAATAGTCGCTTTAGGATTTTGCGGGCCGGCACATATGTCATTTCGCTTAATTGGGCCGTTTAAGGGATGGGAAATGTGATTTAGATACTGAGAATATTTACGCAGCACATGATTTCTGTCGGATAGCCTCACTTACCACAAGCGCCATAGAAAAAATGCGCGAAAGAACTATGAAAACTAACTAAATATTACATCAGCTGCAAGGCTTTGAAAAAATATTACAGAACCCAGAGAAATTGAATGGTAATTGAACCTAGCAATACAATGATGAAGCGATTAGGCAATCTTTTAAGTTGTCCATGCACCACCTATATCTGAAACAAAGACATTACAAGTTAAGACAACAACAATGGAAAGGCAAAGACACTACAAAATTGTTTGCCAAAGAATTTGGAACTCATCATTACGTTGTTATAACAAGATCATTGTAATGCGCACAATAAGCAAACAAAGAGTGCATGCCGCATACCAACAGCCAATATAACAGAGCACGTTAGAATGAAACAGTGGACTTACTACTGTCGATTCCCGTGCAAACCAACATGTTCAGGGAGTACAAAATTGGCATCAACAACATAGTAGCAGTCTATAAATTTTGTAACAACGACTGAGCAAGATGAAGTTATGATGGCTACATCTACAGAGCAGGGAATGTAAACCAAAAATAGAAGTTACGATGGCAAAAGCTAAAGAGGAGGGAATGTGAACCAACATGTGCCAAGAGCAATTACTTCAAATTGACCGTGAACTAAATAATACTCCTGAACTTATAGTGAAGGGGATGCAAATCAAGATGTTTCGGGATATAAACTTGTAATGAGCAACACATAGAGGATAGTTAATGCTGGAGCTTAGGATGGACCCAGATACAGAATATAGTGGGATCACCTGTGAACTTGTATAAGAGGGAATGCAAACCAATATGTTCATCATTCCATATGTGAGCGTCATGCCAAGTCAGAGAAACAAGTCAATAATGCAGCTTTTGAAGAACAAGATGGCACACAAAATTATTATCTAGTAGTATGACAAGTTTATTTGTACTACAGACTAGATAGCAGAGTGATAGCATGCCAAACTAAATACTTACTTTGTTAGCTTACAATGAACTAGATACAAAACAATGGCATCACCTGTAGTACAGGGAATGCAAGCCAACATGTTCATGGAGTAAAAAATTGGCACAAACAACATAGTAGCAGGCCATAATTTTTGTAACAACGACTGAGCAAGATAAAGTTATGATGGCTAGATCTACAGAGCGGGGAATGTAAACCAAATATAGAAGTTACGATGCCAAAAGCTATAGAGCAGGGAATGCGAACCAACATGTGCAATTACTTAAAATTGGCCATGAACTAAATAATAGCAGGATGTTACTATAATAGCTAGGAATAAAACAGATAGGAGTTATAATGTCATCGCTCATAAACTTGTAGATGAGGGAAACAAATCAATTTGTTTCGGGATATAAAGTTGTAATGAGCAACACATAGTGGATAGTTAATGCTACGGCTTAGGATGGACCAGAAACGGAATATAGTGGGATCACCTGTGAACTTGTAGAAGGGGGAATGCACACCAATATGTTCACCACTCTATATGCGAGCGCCATGCCAATTAAGAGAAACAAGTTAATATTGCAGCTTTTGAAGAATCAGATGGCAGATAAAATTATGATGGAAGTAGCTGCTGTGACGAGTTCAAATAAATTTGTACTGCATGATGGCAGAGCGATAGCATGCAGGAACTAATAGCAGGCAGTTACTTTGTTAGCTTACGACGAAGTAGATAGAAATAACAATGGCATCACCTGTAGTACAGGGAATGCAAACCAACATGTTCAGGGAGAACAAGATTGGCATGAACAAAATAGTAGCAGCCTATAATTTTTGTAACAACGACTGAGCAAGACAGAAGTTATGATGGCTACATCTACAGAGCAAGGAATGCAAACCAAAATGTTCAATCGCTTAAAGTTAGCAATGAACTAGAAAATAGCAAGGTGTTATGGTCATAGCTAGGAATGAACTAAAAGAGCTTCAGACAAACAAGCATCTGAACCCAGAACATGGCGCTAAAACAAGGGACTTACATAAGGAGAAGCACTCGTGGGAGTCACGACAGATCTTCCTGGGGTTGATAGATCCGGTGATGAAGTACACTACATGTGCTACTTGGGGTTGGAGAGACGGCCATTACACTTCATGGTTACACATCTCATCTGCAAAAACGTAATGGCGCGTTGTTAGCACAAACAGGTTCCCCAAGATTAAAGAAGAACTTGCAGGCAAGCAATAGAAAAGCGACAGTAGAAGAGTTTAGATCATGCACGGTGCCGGTGAAGCAGATCCGGTTAATGCACAGCGGTGTCGGTGAGCTAGATCCGATGCGGTGGACGACGGATCCGGCGAAGCGGCTCCGGTGGGGTGGACGATACCGCAGCTGAAGCAACTGCGGTAGACTGCTGGATGAGTATATGGTTTCGAGGTTCGGCGGGGATGATCCAGTCCGGTTGATGACGGCGTCGATGAAGCGGCTCCGGCAGACAGCCGGATGACGAGGATCGCGAGGCCTCGGGTAGGCCAGGGAAGTCCGGCGGGGATGTTCCGGTGCGGTGGTCGTGGAGTTGGGAGAGAGAGGGACTTGGGAAGTTCCGGTGGGTGGTCTCAGAGGAGTGAGTGAGGGAAATGAATTTTTTTCGGGGAGTTTCGGAGCTAGGGAGGTGGTGATCGAAAAAATGACGGGTAGACCCCCCACCAACCGACTTATGCATGGACATTGTTGTCATCTTTACGAGGGTAGAATGGGAAGTTAGAGGCGTGTGAAATATTTGTATTTTTCGGGCGGGAAGTTTTGCCGCTGGAATGAGATTTCGAATTTGGCTACAGTCCAAGTAATACAAAAATATGAGACCGTACTAGTACGGCCAAGTGTCACATCAAGTCATCATCACGTTGAAAATCGGTTACCACGATCATAATCATGATATATCTTGAAAATCAATTTTGAAAAACCCTTCGAAATATTTCGGGATTGGTACTAGGAGATTTTGCAGCTTGACTAAGAATTGATTTTGAATAAGGCTATGGTCTAAGTAATTTTTTTCTTCGAAAAGGGGATATGACCCCAGCCTCTGCATCGTGGTGATGCACACGGCCTTTATTAATAATCCAGTCGCAACAAAAGTATTTTTTTTTGCAAGGAGCAACAAAAGTATGTTGTACAGATGGTCCAAGTAATATACTCGTGATTGTAATATAAGGCCAGGGGTAGACCGGAACCATATCCTCTAACGTAGAGATGACAAGTCAGGTAAGCACAGTGCTTAAGTAGTGCAAAACGTAGAAGAAAAATCAGGAAAATGTAACAAATACTGTACGTATTTATCGTAGCAATCACTCGTATATTTTTACTGTATAAAAAATCGTATAAATATTAAAAAAAGATAGTCATAATTTTGATTGTTACTAATTATCGTAAATGCATATGGCTTACATATATTATGGAAGTTAATTTAGATCAAATTAGACTTAATCATGTAGATGTGGAGAAGGAAAATTAGAGAGGTGTAGCTTACCCGACTTGTCTGTTGCACGTTAGAGGATCTACTTCCGAGGTAGACCATGCTACTTAGACTACTCATAGTGGGAGTAACTAAGGAGTATTAACGTAGAGCTGGTTGTGGTAACTAGCTATGTTACCATAACACTTTTCAAGATAGAATGAGTCTACATACTAACTAAAACAATCATGCATGATAGTACTACATCTAAGTTACTATGCATTATGAAAGTAGTAACATAGAGTAGTGTCATAAGCATGCGGAAATTCAATTTGGCTCCCGGGTGCATATGCTCCCTCTACCAAAAAAAATCATATTTTAAAATGTCAAAAAAATTAGCAAAAAAATTTACATGTACATATTCATAATATATGTTCGTTCGTCAAGTTTCACGAAAAACCAATATTTTTTGTGGTCTATGTAAAAAAGAGAAAACTTATCTTGTGAAAAGCATTATTTTTAGTACTGTATTTTATCTTTTTACACACGTCACATGACAAGTCGCAACTTTGTAAGGGCGTAGCACGAGAAGATGTACATGCGAATTTTTTGTTTCATTTTTTTTGAAATTCAAAATATGTGTAAGATGCATTTCAAAATGGAGGGAGCATATGCTCCTATGTTTCAAAACACCACTCCCGCATGCGCATGACACTACTATACGGTCACATCAAGTCATAATCACAACCAAAATCAGTTCCCATGTACTATCTCCTAAAAAACTTAAATTTAAAAACGCGTAGCGAATATTTTGGATTTTATTGGCGGGAGATTGTAGCGCTTGACAGATATTTTCAATTTAGCTGGCGCTAAAAAAATACTGTACTAGAAAAATTGGTAGCTTATTGTAGTACTGCCTCCTTTCAGGGATACAAGGACAAGGACCCATCAACTAAAATAATGTATGAAAATGGTCACCAATGGGCCAACTAATAGTTATACTTTTCCCATGCAGCGCAATATAAAAAATACTACAAATCAGATTAAACCTTGATTAAATATTGGTGCATCCAATCCATTCAGTTTTCATTTAATCCACATCACCAAGGAAACAACCACCAGGTACATAACAAGTGCAGATAGAAGCACCAACAAAATAGTTCAGCATCACAAACCCTTTCACACAACCAAGGGGCACCTTTGACTGTCAGTGTTCACTGTGGTATTCAGCATCTTGATGTCTACTTTCCCCCTCCTTTCCTGTAGACAGTGTTGGGCCTCCAAGAGCAGAGGTTTGTAGAACAGCAGCAAGTTTTCCCTTAAGTGGATCACCCAAGGTTTATCGAACTCAGGGAGGAAGAGGTCAAAGATATCCCTCTCATGCAACCCTGCAACCACAAAGCAAGAAGTCTCTTGTGTCCCCAACACACCAAATAGGTGCACTAGTTCGGCGAAGAGATAGTGAAATACAGGTGGTATGAATATATATGAGCAGTAGCAATAGTGCCAGACAATAGCTTGCTGGCGTGTAGTTGATGGTGGTGGTATTGCAGCAGTAGTAACGCAGTAAAACAGTAAACAAGCAGCGATAGCGATATTTAGGAACAAGGCCTAGGGATTACACTTTCACTAGTGGACACTCTCAACATTGATCACATAACAGAATAGATAAATGCATACTCTACACTTTTGTTGGATGATGAACACATTGCGTAGGATTACACGAACCCTCAATGCCGGAGTTAACAAGCTCCACAATTAATGTTCATATTTTAGTAACCTTATAGTGTAAGATAGATCAAAAGACTAAACCAAGTACTAACATAGCATGCACACTGTCACCTTCATGCATATGTAGGAGGAATAGATCACATCAATACTATCATAGCAATAGTTAACTTCGCAATCTACAAGAGATCATGATCATAGCATAAACCAAGTACTAACACGGATGCACACACTGTCACCATTACATCGTGCAGGAGGAATAGAACTACTTTAATAACATTGCTAGAGTAGCATGATGTCTACGGGAGCTTCTATTCTTGTAGACAGTGTTGGGCCTCCAAGAGCAGAGGTTTGTAGAACAGCAGCAAGTTTCCCTTAAGTGGATACCCAAGGTTTATCGAACTCAGGGAGGAAGAGGTCAAAGATATCCCTCTCATGCAACCCTGCAACCACAAAGCAAGAAGTCTCTTGTGTCCCCAACACACCTAATAGGTGCACTAGTTCGGCGAAGAGATAGTGAAATACAGGTGGTATGAATAAGTAGTAGCAACGGCAACGACACCAGAAAAGTGCTTTGCCCAGGACAAGTAAACAAGCAGTAGTAATGTAGCAAGTAGTAAAGCAGTAAAACAAGTAAACAAGCAGCGATAGCGTATTTAGGAACAAGGCCTAGGGAATAGACTTTCACTAGTGGACACTCTCAACATTGATCACATAACGGAATAGATAAATGCATACTCTACACTTTTGTTGGATGATGAACACATTGCGTAGGATTACACAAACCCTCAATGCCGGAGTTAACAAGCTCCACAATAATGCTCATGTTTTAGTAACCTTAAGTGTAAGATAGATCAACGAGACTAAACCAAGTACTAGCATAGCATGCACACTTGTCACCTTCATGCATATGTAGGAGGAATAGATCACATCAATATTATCATAGCAATAGTTAACTTCGCAATCTACAAGATATCATGATCATAGCATAAACCAAGTACTAACACGGTGCACGCATCGTCACCTTTGCACACGTGCGGGAGGAATAAAACTACTTTAATAACACATCACTAGAGTAGCACATAGATAAATTGTGATACAAACATATTGCAATCTTAAAGAGATATAAATAAGCACCTCACTATGCCATTCAACATTGAGTAAGTATTCTGTGAAATATGGCCTAAGAGACCCACACGGTGCACACACTGTCACCTTTACACACGTGGGACTAGGAGTCTCCGGAGATCACATAAGTAAAACTCACTTGACTAGCATAATGACATCTAGATTACAAGCATCATCATATGAATCTCAATCATGTAAGGCAGCTCATGAGATTATTGTATTGAAGCACATAGGAGAGAGATGAACCACATAGCTACCGGTACAGCCCCGAGCCTCGATGGAGAACTACTCCCTCCTCATGGGAGCAGCAGCGGTGATGAAGATGGCGGTGGAGATGGCAGCGGTGTCGATGGAGAAGCCTTCCGGGGGCACTTCCCCGCTCCGGCAGGGTGCCGGAACGAGAGACTCCTGTCCCCCGGATCTTGGCTTCGCGATGGCGGCGGCTGCGGAAGGTTTTTGTGGTTTTCGTCGAACGCCCGAGGTTTTTCGATCCGGGGGCTTTATATAGGCGAAGAGGCGGCGCCGGAGGGTCGAAGGGCTGGCCAAACCCTAGGGGGCGCGGCCCCCCTAGGCCGCGCCGAGGTATGGTGTGGTGGGCCCGTGCCCCCCTCTCGGTCCCTCTCGTGTGTTCGGATGCTTCCGGGGATTCTAAGATCTTTGGCGTTGATTTCGTCCGATTCCGAGAATATTTCGTTACTAGGATTTACGAAACCAAAAACGACAGAAAACGGAACTGGCACTTCGGCATCTTGTTAATAGGTTAGTTCCGAGAAAATGCACGAATATGACATAAAGTGTGCATATAACATGTAGATAACATCAATAATGTGGCATGGAACACAAGAAATTATCGATACGTCGGAGACGTATCAGCATCCCTAAGCTTAGTTACTGCTCGTCCCGAGCGAGGTAAAACGATAACAAAGATAATTTCTGGAGTGACATGCCATCATAAACTTGATCATACTATTTGTAAAGCATATGTAGTGAATGCAGCGATCAAAACAATGTATATGACATGAGTAAACAAGTGAATCATAAAGCAAAGACTTTTCATGAATAGCACTTCAAGACAAGCATCAATAAGTCTTGCATAAGAGTTAACTCATAAAGCAATAATTCAAAGTAAAGGCAATGAAGCAACACAAAAGAAGATTAAGTTTCAGCGGTTGCTTTCAACTTGTAACATGTATATCTCATGGATAGTTGTCAATGCAAAGCAGTATAACAAATGAAATAAGCAAGTATGTAAGAATCAATGCACAGTTCACACAAATGTTTGCTTCTTGAGGTGGAGAGAGATAGGTGAACTGACTCAACATAAAAGTAAAAGAATGGTCCTCATAGAGGAAAAGCATCGATTGCTATATTTGTGCTAGAGCTTTGATTTTGAAAACATGAAACAATTTTGTCAACGGTAGTAATAAAGCATATGCATCATGTAAATTATATCTTATAAGTTGCAAGCCTCATGCATAGTGTACCAATAGTGCCCGCACCTTGTCCTAATTAGCTTGGACTACCTGGATTATCACCGCAATACATATGCTTTAACCAAGTTTCACAAAGGGGTACCTCTATGCCGCTCGTACAAAGGTCTAAGGAGAAAGCTCGCATTTGGATTTCTCGCTTTTGATTATTCTCAACTTAGACATCCATACCGGGACAACATAGACAACGAGATAATGGACTCCTCTTTTAATGCTTTAAGCATTTGACAACAATTAATTCTTTTCTCATTAGAGACTTGAGGATATTTGTCCAAAACTGAAACTTCCACCATGAATCATGGCTTTAGTTAGCGGCCCAATGTTCTTCTCTCACAATATGCATGCTCAAACCATTCAACTCAGTGTAGATCGCCCTTACTTCGGACAAGACGAACATGCATAGCAACTCACATGAAATTCAACAATGAGTTGATGGCGTTCCCCAGTAAACATGGTTATCGCACAACAAGCAACTTAATAAGAGATAAAGTGCATAATTACATATTCAATACCACAATAGTTTTTAAGCTATTTGTCCCATGAGCTATATATTGCAAAGGTGAATGATGGAATTTTAAAGGTAGCACTCAAGCAATTTACTTTGGAATGGCGGGAAAATACCATGTAGTATAGGTAGATATGGTGGACACAAATGGCATAGTGGTTGGCTCAAGTATTTGGATGCATGAGAAGTATTCCCTCTCGATACAAGGTTTAGGCTAGCAAGGCTTATTTGAAACAAACACAAGGATGAACCGGTGCAGCAAAACTCACATAAAAGACATATTGAAAACATTATAAGACTCTACACCGTCTTCCTTGTTGTTCAAAACTCAATACTAGAAATTATCTAGACTTTAGAGAGACCAATTATGCAAACCAAATTTTAGCATGCTCTATGTATTCTTCACTAATAGGTGCAAAGTATATGATGCAAGAGCTTAAACATGAGCACAACAATTGCCAAGTATCACATTACCCAAGACATTATAGCAATTACTACATGTATCATTTTCCAATTCCAACCATATAACAATTTAACGAAGAGGAAACTTCGCCATGAATATTATGAGCTAAGAACACATTTGTTCATATGAACCAGCGGAGCGTGTCTCTCTCCCACACAAGCATGATGTAATCCAATTTATTCAAACAAAAACAAAAACAAAAGCACACAGACGCTCCAAGTAAAGCACATAAGATGTGACCGAATAAAAATATAGTTTCAAGAGAAGGAACTCGATAATTTATCGATGAAGAAGGGGATGCCTTGGGCATCCCCAAGCTTAGACGCTTGAGTCTTCTTGATATATGCAGGGATGAACCACCGGGGCATCCCCAAGCTTAGACTTTTCACTCTTCTTGATCGTAGTATATCATCCTCCTCTCTTGACCCTTGAAAACTTCCTCCACACCAAACTCGAAACAACTCATTAGAGGGTTAGTGGACAATAAAAATTAACATGTTCAGAGGTGACACAATCATTCTTAACACTTCTGGATATTGCATAAAGCTACTGGACATTAATGGATCAAAGAAATTCATCCAACATAGCAAAAGAGGCAATGCGAAATAAAAGGCAGAATCTGTCAAAACAGAACAGTCCGTAAAGATGGATTTTATTAGGCCACCAGACTTGCTCAAATGAAAATGCTCAAATTGAATGAAAGTTGCGTACATATCTGAGGATCACTCACGTAAATTGGCATAATTTTCTGAGTTACCTACAGAGAATTAGACCCAGATTCGTGACAGCAAAGAAATCTGTTTCTGCGCGAGTAATCCAAATCTAGTACTTACTTTTCTATCAAAGACTTTACTTGGCACAACAAAACATAAAACTAAGATAAGGAGAGGTTGCTACAGTAGTAAACAACTTCCAAGACACAAATATAAAACAAAGTACTGTAGCAAAATAACTCATGGGTTATCTCCCAAGAAGTTCTTTCTTTTTAGCCATTAAGATGGGCTCAGCAGTTTTAATGATGCACTCGCAAGAAATAGTATTTGAAGCAAAAGAGAGCATCAATAGGCAAATTCAAAACACATTTAAGTCTAAAATGCTTCCTATGCATAGGAATCTTGTAAATAAACAAGTTCATGAAGAGCAAAGTAACAAGCATAGGAAGATAAAACAAGTATAGCTTCAAAAATTTCAGCACATAGAGAGGCATTTTAGTAACATGAAAATTTCTACAACCATATTTTCCTCTCTCATAATAACTTTCAGTAGAAACATGAGCAAACTCAACAATATAACTATCACATAAAGCATTCTTATCATGAGTCTCATGCATAAAATTATTACTCTCCACATAAGCATAATCAATTTTATTAGTTGTAGTGGGAGCAAATTCAACAAAGTAGCTATCATTATTATTCTCATCAAGTGTAGGAGGCATAGTGTAATCATAATCAAATTTATCCTCCATAACAGGTGGTACCAAAAGACTACTATCATTATCATCACAAATAGGAGGCAAAGTATCATCAAAGAAAATTTTCTCCTCAATGCTTGGGGGACTAAAAATATCATGAAAACCAGCTTCCCCAAGCTTAGAACTTTCTATATCATTATCGACAATGGTGTTCAAAGCGTTCATACTAATATTACTACCAGCATGCAAATAAGATTTCATAGGTTTTTTAATTTTCGCATCAAACAATCCATGTTTTAAATCAGGAAATAGAATAAGAAGCTCATTGTTGTCCATTATGCCAAACTAGTGTAAACAAGAAACAAAAAGATGCAATTGCGAGGATCTAAAGGAAATAGCTTCGAGCACACACACGACGGCGCCGAAAAATACTTTACCCGGGACCGTAGTATGAGAGCCTTTACCTTTCCTCCCGGCAACGGCGCCGGAAAAGTGCTTGATGTCTACGGGAGCTTCTATTCTTGTAGACAGTGTTGGGCCTCCAAGAGCAGAGGTTTGTAGAACAGCGGCAAGTTTCCCTTAAGTGGATACCCAAGGTTTATCGAACTCAGGGAGGAAGAGGTCAAAGATATCCCTCTCATGCAACCCTGCAACCACAAAGCAAGAAGTCTCTTGTGTCCCCAACACACCTAATAGGTGCACTAGTTCGGCGAAGAGATAGTGAAATACAGGTGGTATTAATAAGTAGTAGCAACGGCAACGACACCAGAAAAGTGCTTTGCCCAGGACAGTAAACAAGCAGTAGTAATGTAGCAGTAGTAAAGCAGTAAAACAGTAAACAAGCAGCGATAGCAGTATTTAGGAACAAGGCCTAGGGAATAGACTTTCACTAGTGGACACTCTCAACATTGATCACATAACAGAATAGATAAATGCATACTCTACACTTTTGTTGGATGATGAACACATTGCGTAGGATTACACAAACCCTCAATGCCGGAGTTAACAAGCTCCACAATAATGCTCATGTTTTAGTAACCTTAAGTGTAAGATAGATCAACAGACTAAACCAAGTACTAGCATAGCATGCACACTGTCACCTTCATGCATATGTAGGAGGAATAGATCACATCAATATTATCATAGCAATAGTTAACTTCGCAATCTACAAGAGATCATGATCATAGCATAAACCAAGTACTAACACGGTGCACGCACTGTCACCTTTGCACACGTGCAGGAGGAATAAAACTACTTTAATAACACATCACTAGAGTAGCACATAGATAAATTGTGATACAAACATATTGCAATCTTAAAGAGATATAAATAAGCACCTCACTATGCCATTCAACATTGAGTAAGTATTCTGTGAAATATGGCCTAAGAGACCCACACGGTGCACACACTCGTCACCTTTACACACGTGGGACTAGGAGTCTCCGGAGATCACATAAGTAAAACTCACTTGACTAGCATAATGACATCTAGATTACAAGCATCATCATATGAATCTCAATCATGTAAGGCAGCTCATGAGATTATTGTATTGAAGCACATAGGAGAGAGATGAACCACATAGCTACCGGTACAGCCCGAGCCTCGATGGAGAACTACTCCCTCCTCATGGGAGCAGCAGCGGTGATGAAGATGGCGGTGGAGATGGCAGCGGTGTCGATGGAGAAGCCTTCCGGGGCACTTCCCCGCTCCGGCGAGGTGCCGGAACAGAGACTCCTGTCCCCCAGATCTTGGCTTCGCGATGGCGGCGGCTCTGGAAGGTTTTTGTGGTTTTCGTCGAACGCCCCGAGGTTTTTCGATCCAGGGGCTTTATATAGGCGAAGAGGCGGCGCCAGAGGGTCGAAGGGCTGGCCAAACCCTAGGGGGGCGCGGCCCCACCTAGGCCGCGCCAGGGTATGGTGTGGTGGGCCTGTGCCCCCCTCCGGTCCCTCTCGTGTGTTCCGGATGCTTCCGGGGATTCTAAGATCTTTGGCGTTGATTTCGTCCGATTCCGAGAATATTTCGTTACTAGGATTTCGAAACCAAAAACAGCGAGAAAACGGAAGCGGCACTTCGGCATCTTGTTAATAGGTTAGTTCCAGAAAATGCACGAATATGACATAAAGTGTGCATATAACATGTAGATAACATCAATAATGTGGCATGGAACACAAGAAATTATCGATACGTCGGAGACGTATCGGCATCCCCAAGCTTAGTTACTGCTCGTCCCGAGCGAGGTAAAACGATAACAAAGATAATTTCAGGAGTGACATGCCATCATAAACTTGATCATACTATTTGTAAAGCATATGTAGTGAATGCAGCGATCAAAACAATGTATATGACATGAGTAAACAAGTGAATCATAAAGCAAAGACTTTTCATGAATAGCACTTCAAGACAAGCATCAATAAGTCTTGCATAAGAGTTAACTCATAAAGCAATAATTCAAAGTAAAGGCAATGAAGCAACACAAAAGAAGATTAAGTTTCAGCGGTTGCTTTCAACTTATAACATGTATATCTCATTGATAATTGTCAATGCAAAGCAATATAACAAATGCAATATGCAAATATGTAAGAATCAATGCACGAGTTCACACAAGTGTTTGCTTCTTGAGGTGGAGAGAGATAGGTGAACCGACTCAACAATAAAAGTAAAAGAATGGTCCTTCAAAGAGGAAAGCATCGATTGCTATATTTGTGCTAGAGCTTTTATTTTGAAAACATGAAACAATTTTGTCAACGGTAGTAATAAAGCATATGTATCATGTAAATTATATCTTACAAGTTGCAAGCCTCATGCATAGTATACTAGTAGTGCCCGCACCTTGT